>NW_027488407.1:130000-145232 GCF_051014445.1 Colletes latitarsis
TCTTCGTCGCCGACTCTGAAGGAGAACGGACGACGACACATAAAAAACTCCTTCTTTCAACATCAAATTTTAGTCTTTCGTTCGAAAGACTTGAGAGCCACCTCTTCCTCTCTTGTGTTATAATATTATATATGTATAGAGAGGGTACCACCAAAAACCCTCTCCTTCGTTTAGTTTCTTTCACTTTTCCGAGAGCTCCCCAAACTCTCGTTTATTTAATTTAATTTCATTTTTCGAGAGAGCGACCACCAACTAACTCTCTTATATTTGCTTTTTCTCGACAGAGCCACCACCAACTAACTCTCTTATATTTGCTTTTTCTCGACAGAGTCACCACCAACTCTCTCTCGTTTATATTTGCTTTTTCTCGACAGAGAAACCACCAACTCTCTCGTTTATATTTGCTTTTTCTCGACAGAGTCACCACCAAACTCTCTCGTTTCGTATTTTACTTCACAACAGAACATTATTGTATAATGGTATCCCACAACGACAAAGTACGTAGAGCTGCGCTCATGCTGAACATCTCGGGCACTTATTCACGCTGGGCATCGATCGTGGAAGCACGTATTGCCAGGCCCGAAGACTAAGCATTCATGCTGGACAAAAACGAGAAAGCGCGTATGTGCTGGTCGAGAAAGCACGTATTCGGCGCCGTACTGTTATGTCGAGGTCAGACACCTGTATTTCATTCTTTGCTCACTTTCCAGAGTACGAACCGTAGTTCCATACAATTTTTGCCTTTTAAGCTACGCTCCGTAGAGTGTAGTGCCAGTTTATGGTTTTCACAAAATTTTCAATCGCTCGGACTGAAGAGTTGATGCTCGGATAGTACGAGTATACATATTTTAAACGTATACAAGTCACCAACGTCACTCGAGACGCTTATACCACTTCAAGAGCCATTCGGTCAAAGACACCGACTCGTGGCAATGCAGTGTGGAGAAAGTCTGGAACGAGCACGATACAGAACAGTCAGGATGAAATCCCGAGGAGCGACGACTGCTTCTCAACCGAGGTCGAAGAATAGCCGTACGCTCGACGCTGCCCCGACCGACTCGACCGGACCGTCGCTTCTCTTATAGGTACCGAGGCGCCCGCCGGAACGCCGGCGACGCACGGGCTTACGCACGGCCGCTTATGGGGGGAACCGCGCGACCCAACCGCCCGCCCGAACGGCCTGTTATAACTTAGAGCGAAAACCAACACCTGTAATTTCCTTAATAATTGAGCTAGGGCAAAAAAAAAAAACGCTATCTTGTAGGAAAAAAGCAGGGGAACACGATGCCGTCGTTAAAAATATAGATTGCCGTGCTCGTTTTCGAGAAAAAAATGAAAAAATGGTCAAAATCGTCGCAGGACAAAAACTCGACACGCTATCTTGTAGGCAAAAATTAGACGAATTCAAAACCGTAGTTAAAAATATCGGTCGTCGCGCTAGTTTTCGAGAAAAAAACAAAAACGTTCAAAAAATTCGAGATAAAAAAAAAAAAACCAGCCTACCAGATAGAAAAAATTACACTGAACAAATATCATATAGGTCAAAATATGTGTTAGCGTACTAGTTTTCGAGATATAGACGAAAAACCGTCGCCGCCGATCGGTACGTCGGTCGATGCGAAAGCACCGCGCGACCGAGCGCCCGCCTAAAAGACCAGTTCGAACATACCGAAAAATCAAGAAACCGTAACTTCCTTAATAATTGAGCTAGGACAAAAAATCGACACGCTATCTTGCAGGAAAAAATCCGGGGAACACGATGGCGTCGTCAAAAGTGCAGGTCGTCGAGCTCGTTTTCGAGAAAAAAAAAAAAAAATTCTCAAAATTCGACAAAAAAATAAAACGATCAGTGGACCGTGTAGAGAATATAAAACTGCATAAGAATCGTATAGACGAAAATTGGCGTTCACGTGCTCGTTTTTGTGGAAAAAATTAAAAAAGCTCTCAAACTTCGAGATAAAAAAAAAAAAAACCGTCTACCAGGTAGCCAACGGTAAACGGTACAAGTATCGTACGGGCGAAAACGAGCGTTACCGTGCTCGTTTTCGAGTTATTGACGAAAAACAGCCTGGAGCGATCGGTCCGGCGGTCGACGCGCGAAAGTTTCTAAGTCCGCTCTGCTCCGAATCATCGCTCCGGCGTCAAAAATCGTCGTAGGACAAAAAATCGCCACCCTATCTTGCAGGAAAAAATCCGGGGAACACGATGGCGTCGTCAAAAGTGCAGGTCGTCGAGCTCGTTTTCGAGAAAAAAAAAAAAAAATTCTCAAAACTCGACAAAAAAATAAAACGATCAGTGGACCGTGTAGAGAATCTAAAACTGCATAAGAATCGTATAGACCAAAATTGGCGTTCACGTGCTCGTTTTTGAGAAAAAAGTTAAAAAAGCTCTCAAAATTCGAGATAAAAAAAAAAAAAACCATCTACCAGGTAGCCAACGGTAAACGGTACAAGTATCGTACGGGCGAAAACGAGCGTTACCGTGCTCGTTTTCGAGTTATTGACGAAAAACAGCCTGGAGCGATCGGTCCGGCGGTCGACGCGCGAAAGTTTCTAAGTCCGCTCTGCTCCGAAACACCGCTCCGGCGTCAAAAATCGTCGTAGGACAAAAAATAGACACGCTATCTTGCAGGAAAAAATCCGGGGAACACGATGGCGTCGTCAAAAGTGCAGGTCGTCGAGCTCGTTTTCGAGAAAAAAAAAAAAAAATTCTCAAAATTCGACAAAAAAATAAAACGATCAGTGGACCGTGTAGAGAATATAAAACTGCATAAGAATCGTATAGACGAAAATTGGCGTTCACGTGCTCGTTTTTGTGGAAAAAATTAAAAAAGCTCTCAAACTTCGAGATAAAAAAAAAAAAAACCGTCTACCAGGTAGCCAACGGTAAACGGTACAAGTATCGTACGGGCGAAAACGAGCGTTACCGTGCTCGTTTTCGAGTTATTGACGAAAAACAGCCTGGAGCGATCGGTCCGGCGGTCGACGCGCGAAAGTTTCTAAGTCCGCTCTGCTCCGAATCATCGCTCCGGCGTCAAAAATCGTCGTAGGACAAAAAATCGCCACCCTATCTTGCAGGAAAAAATCCGGGGAACACGATGGCGTCGTCAAAAGTGCAGGTCGTCGAGCTCGTTTTCGAGAAAAAAAAAAAAAAATTCTCAAAATTCGACAAAAAAATAAAACGATCAGTGGACCGTGTAGAGAATATAAAACTGCATAAGAATCGTATAGACCAAAATTGGCGTTCACGTGCTCGTTTTTGAGAAAAAAGTTAAAAAAGCTCTCAAAATTCGAGATAAAAAAAAAAAAAACCATCTACCAGGTAGCCAACGGTAAACGGTACAAGTATCGTACGGGCGAAAACGAGCGTTACCGTGCTCGTTTTCGAGTTATTGACGAAAAACAGCCTGGAGCGATCGGTCCGGCGGTCGACGCGCGAAAGTTTCTAAGTCCGCTCTGCTCCGAAACACCGCTCCGGCGTCAAAAATCGTCGTAGGACAAAAAATAGACACGCTATCTTGCAGGAAAAAATCCGGGGAACACGATGGCGTCGTCAAAAGTGCAGGTCGTCGAGCTCGTTTTCGAGAAAAAAAAAAAAAAATTCTCAAAATTCGACAAAAAAATAAAACGATCAGTGGACCGTGTAGAGAATATAAAACTGCATAAGAATCGTATAGACCAAAATTGGCGTTCACGTGCTCGTTTTTGAGAAAAAAGTTAAAAAAGCTCTCAAAATTCGAGATAAAAAAAAAAAAAACCATCTACCAGGTAGCCAACGGTAAACGGTACAAGTATCGTACGGGCGAAAACGAGCGTTACCGTGCTCGTTTTCGAGTTATTGACGAAAAACAGCCTGGAGCGATCGGTCCGGCGGTCGACGCGCGAAAGTTTCTAAGTCCGCTCTGCTCCGAAACACCGCTCCGGCGTCAAAAATCGTCGTAGGACAAAAAATAGACACGCTATCTTGCAGGAAAAAATCCGGGGAACACGATGGCGTCGTCAAAAGTGCAGGTCGTCGAGCTCGTTTTCGAGAAAAAAAAAAAAAAATTCTCAAAATTCGACAAAAAAATAAAACGATCAGTGGACCGTGTAGAGAATATAAAACTGCATAAGAATCGTATAGACGAAAATTGGCGTTCACGTGCTCGTTTTTGTGGAAAAAATTAAAAAAGCTCTCAAACTTCGAGATAAAAAAAAAAAAAACCGTCTACCAGGTAGCCAACGGTAAACGGTACAAGTATCGTACGGGCGAAAACGAGCGTTACCGTGCTCGTTTTCGAGTTATTGACGAAAAACAGCCTGGAGCGATCGGTCCGGCGGTCGACGCGCGAAAGTTTCTAAGTCCGCTCTGCTCCGAATCATCGCTCCGGCGTCAAAAATCGTCGTAGGACAAAAAATCGCCACCCTATCTTGCAGGAAAAAATCCGGGGAACACGATGGCGTCGTCAAAAGTGCAGGTCGTCGAGCTCGTTTTCGAGAAAAAAAAAAAAAAATTCTCAAAATTCGACAAAAAAATAAAACGATCATTGGACCGTGTAGAGAATCTAAAACTGCATAAGAATCGTATAGACCAAAATTGGCCTTAACGTGCTGGTTTTCGAGTTATTGACGATAAGCCGGTATATATATGTCCGAGATAAAAAAAAAGATAGGGACAGTGGGAATCTCCTATACTATCACGGGCGTGTATTCTCCTACTAGTTTGATGGTTGCTGTTGCATAAACCACCGACTGTTTGGCCCGCCGTTTAACCGCGCGGTTTAAAATTGCAACACAATGTTGGTGTCGCTCCGGGGTGAAAAAATGGAAAAACGACATACTTTACGCATAGGGGCGGCTGATCTTAACATATTTTGTCATGTCACCACCCCAGTGACTCTAAGACGGATTTTGCCGTCGCACGTTTTTTTATTAAAAAGTTATTAGTATATAGAAGATTTCGTTAAGCAAAAAGACACGAATATGGGAGTAGGACAAAAAATCGCCAGCCTATCTTGCAGGAAAAAATCCGGGGAACACGATGGCGTCGTCAAAAGTGCAGGTCGTCGAGCTAGTTTTCGAGAAAAAAAAAAAAAAATTCTCAAAACTCGACAAAAAAATAAAACGATCAGTGGACCGTGTAGAGAATCTAAAACTGCATAAGAATCGTATAGACCAAAATTGGCGTTCACGTGCTCGTTTTTGAGAAAAAAGTTAAAAAAGCTCTCAAAATTCGAGATAAAAAAAAAAAAACCATCTACCAGGTAGCCAACGGTAAACGGTACAAGTATCGTACGGGCGAAAACGAGCGTTACCGTGCTCGTTTTCGAGTTATTGACGAAAAACAGCCTGGAGCGATCGGTCCGGCGGTCGACGCGCGAAAGTTTCTAAGTCCGCTTTGCTCCGAAACACCGCTCCGGCGTCAAAAATCGTCGTAGGACAAAAAATAGACACGCTATCTTGCAGGAAAAAATCCGGGGAACACGATGGCGTCGTCAAAAGTGCAGGTCGTCGAGCTCGTTTTCGAGAAAAAAAAAAAAAAATTCTCAAAATTCGACAAAAAAATAAAACGATCAGTGGACCGTGTAGAGAATATAAAACTGCATAAGAATCGTATAGACGAAAATTGGCGTTCACGTGCTCGTTTTTGTGGAAAAAATTAAAAAAGCTCTCAAACTTCGAGATAAAAAAAAAAAAAACCGTCTACCAGGTAGCCAACGGTAAACGGTACAAGTATCGTACGGGCGAAAACGAGCGTTACCGTGCTCGTTTTCGAGTTATTGACGAAAAACAGCCTGGAGCGATCGGTCCGGCGGTCGACGCGCGAAAGTTTCTAAGTCCGCTCTGCTCCGAATCATCGCTCCGGCGTCAAAAATCGTCGTAGGACAAAAAATCGCCACCCTATCTTGCAGGAAAAAATCCGGGGAACACGATGGCGTCGTCAAAAGTGCAGGTCGTCGAGCTCGTTTTCGAGAAAAAAAAAAAAAAATTCTCAAAATTCGACAAAAAAATAAAACGATCAGTGGACCGTGTAGAGAATATAAAACTGCATAAGAATCGTATAGACCAAAATTGGCGTTCACGTGCTCGTTTTTGAGAAAAAAGTTAAAAAAGCTCTCAAAATTCGAGATAAAAAAAAAAAAAACCATCTACCAGGTAGCCAACGGTAAACGGTACAAGTATCGTACGGGCGAAAACGAGCGTTACCGTGCTCGTTTTCGAGTTATTGACGAAAAACAGCCTGGAGCGATCGGTCCGGCGGTCGACGCGCGAAAGTTTCTAAGTCCGCTCTGCTCCGAAACACCGCTCCGGCGTCAAAAATCGTCGTAGGACAAAAAATAGACACGCTATCTTGCAGGAAAAAATCCGGGGAACACGATGGCGTCGTCAAAAGTGCAGGTCGTCGAGCTCGTTTTCGAGAAAAAAAAAAAAAAATTCTCAAAATTCGACAAAAAAATAAAACGATCAGTGGACCGTGTAGAGAATATAAAACTGCATAAGAATCGTATAGACGAAAATTGGCGTTCACGTGCTCGTTTTTGTGGAAAAAATTAAAAAAGCTCTCAAAATTCGAGATAAAAAAAAAAAAAACCATCTACCAGGTAGCCAACGGTAAACGGTACAAGTATCGTACGGGCGAAAACGAGCGTTACCGTGCTCGTTTTCGAGTTATTGACGAAAAACAGCCTGGAGCGATCGGTCCGGCGGTCGACGCGCGAAAGTTTCTAAGTCCGCTCTGCTCCGAAACACCGCTCCGGCGTCAAAAATCGTCGTAGGACAAAAAATAGACACGCTATCTTGCAGGAAAAAATCCGGGGAACACGATGGCGTCGTCAAAAGTGCAGGTCGTCGAGCTCGTTTTCGAGAAAAAAAAAACAAAATTCTCAAAATTCGACAAAAAAATAAAACGATCAGTGGACCGTGTAGAGAATATAAAACTGCATAAGAATCGTATAGACGAAAATTGGCGTTCACGTGCTCGTTTTTGTGGAAAAAATTAAAAAAGCTCTCAAACTTCGAGATAAAAAAAAAAAAAACCGTCTACCAGGTAGCCAACGGTAAACGGTACAAGTATCGTACGGGCGAAAACGAGCGTTACCGTGCTCGTTTTCGAGTTATTGACGAAAAACAGCCTGGAGCGATCGGTCCGGCGGTCGACGCGCGAAAGTTTCTAAGTCCGCTCTGCTCCGAAACACCGCTCCGGCGTCAAAAATCGTCGTAGGACAAAAAATCGCCACCCTATCTTGCAGGAAAAAATCCGGGGAACACGATGGCGTCGTCAAAAGTGCAGGTCGTCGAGCTAGTTTTCGAGAAAAAAAAAAAAAAATTCTCAAAACTCGACAAAAAAATAAAACGATCAGTGGACCGTGTAGAGAATCTAAAACTGCATAAGAATCGTATAGACCAAAATTGGCGTTCACGTGCTCGTTTTTGAGAAAAAAGTTAAAAAAGCTCTCAAAATTCGAGATAAAAAAAAAAAAAACCATCTACCAGGTAGCCAACGGTAAACGGTACAAGTATCGTACGGGCGAAAACGAGCGTTACCGTGCTCGTTTTCGAGTTATTGACGAAAAACAGCCTGGAGCGATCGGTCCGGCGGTCGACGCGCGAAAGTTTCTAAGTCCGCTCTGCTCCGAAACACCGCTCCGGCGTCAAAAATCGTCGTAGGACAAAAAATAGACACGCTATCTTGCAGGAAAAAATCCGGGGAACACGATGGCGTCGTCAAAAGTGCAGGTCGTCGAGCTCGTTTTCGAGAAAAAAAAAAAAAAATTCTCAAAATTCGACAAAAAAATAAAACGATCAGTGGACCGTGTAGAGAATATAAAACTGCATAAGAATCGTATAGACGAAAATTGGCGTTCACGTGCTCGTTTTTGTGGAAAAAATTAAAAAAGCTCTCAAACTTCGAGATAAAAAAAAAAAAAACCGTCTACCAGGTAGCCAACGGTAAACGGTACAAGTATCGTACGGGCGAAAACGAGCGTTACCGTGCTCGTTTTCGAGTTATTGACGAAAAACAGCCTGGAGCGATCGGTCCGGCGGTCGACGCGCGAAAGTTTCTAAGTCCGCTCTGCTCCGAATCATCGCTCCGGCGTCAAAAATCGTCGTAGGACAAAAAATCGCCACCCTATCTTGCAGGAAAAAATCCGGGGAACACGATGGCGTCGTCAAAAGTGCAGGTCGTCGAGCTCGTTTTCGAGAAAAAAAAAAAAAAATTCTCAAAATTCGACAAAAAAATAAAACGATCAGTGGACCGTGTAGAGAATATAAAACTGCATAAGAATCGTATAGACCAAAATTGGCGTTCACGTGCTCGTTTTTGAGAAAAAAGTTAAAAAAGCTCTCAAAATTCGAGATAAAAAAAAAAAAAACCATCTACCAGGTAGCCAACGGTAAACGGTACAAGTATCGTACGGGCGAAAACGAGCGTTACCGTGCTCGTTTTCGAGTTATTGACGAAAAACAGCCTGGAGCGATCGGTCCGGCGGTCGACGCGCGAAAGTTTCTAAGTCCGCTCTGCTCCGAAACACCGCTCCGGCGTCAAAAATCGTCGTAGGACAAAAAATAGACACGCTATCTTGCAGGAAAAAATCCGGGGAACACGATGGCGTCGTCAAAAGTGCAGGTCGTCGAGCTCGTTTTCGAGAAAAAAAAAAAAAAATTCTCAAAATTCGACAAAAAAATAAAACGATCAGTGGACCGTGTAGAGAATATAAAACTGCATAAGAATCGTATAGACGAAAATTGGCGTTCACGTGCTCGTTTTTGTGGAAAAAATTAAAAAAGCTCTCAAAATTCGAGATAAAAAAAAAAAAAACCATCTACCAGGTAGCCAACGGTAAACGGTACAAGTATCGTACGGGCGAAAACGAGCGTTACCGTGCTCGTTTTCGAGTTATTGACGAAAAACAGCCTGGAGCGATCGGTCCGGCGGTCGACGCGCGAAAGTTTCTAAGTCCGCTCTGCTCCGAAACACCGCTCCGGCGTCAAAAATCGTCGTAGGACAAAAAATAGACACGCTATCTTGCAGGAAAAAATCCGGGGAACACGATGGCGTCGTCAAAAGTGCAGGTCGTCGAGCTCGTTTTCGAGAAAAAAAAAACAAAATTCTCAAAATTCGACAAAAAAATAAAACGATCAGTGGACCGTGTAGAGAATATAAAACTGCATAAGAATCGTATAGACGAAAATTGGCGTTCACGTGCTCGTTTTTGTGGAAAAAATTAAAAAAGCTCTCAAACTTCGAGATAAAAAAAAAAAAAACCGTCTACCAGGTAGCCAACGGTAAACGGTACAAGTATCGTACGGGCGAAAACGAGCGTTACCGTGCTCGTTTTCGAGTTATTGACGAAAAACAGCCTGGAGCGATCGGTCCGGCGGTCGACGCGCGAAAGTTTCTAAGTCCGCTCTGCTCCGAAACACCGCTCCGGCGTCAAAAATCGTCGTAGGACAAAAAATCGCCACCCTATCTTGCAGGAAAAAATCCGGGGAACACGATGGCGTCGTCAAAAGTGCAGGTCGTCGAGCTAGTTTTCGAGAAAAAAAAAAAAAAATTCTCAAAACTCGACAAAAAAATAAAACGATCAGTGGACCGTGTAGAGAATCTAAAACTGCATAAGAATCGTATAGACCAAAATTGGCGTTCACGTGCTCGTTTTTGAGAAAAAAGTTAAAAAAGCTCTCAAAATTCGAGATAAAAAAAAAAAAAACCATCTACCAGGTAGCCAACGGTAAACGGTACAAGTATCGTACGGGCGAAAACGAGCGTTACCGTGCTCGTTTTCGAGTTATTGACGAAAAACAGCCTGGAGCGATCGGTCCGGCGGTCGACGCGCGAAAGTTTCTAAGTCCGCTCTGCTCCGAAACACCGCTCCGGCGTCAAAAATCGTCGTAGGACAAAAAATAGACACGCTATCTTGCAGGAAAAAATCCGGGGAACACGATGGCGTCGTCAAAAGTGCAGGTCGTCGAGCTCGTTTTCGAGAAAAAAAAAAAAAAATTCTCAAAATTCGACAAAAAAATAAAACGATCAGTGGACCGTGTAGAGAATATAAAACTGCATAAGAATCGTATAGACGAAAATTGGCGTTCACGTGCTCGTTTTTGTGGAAAAAATTAAAAAAGCTCTCAAACTTCGAGATAAAAAAAAAAAAAACCGTCTACCAGGTAGCCAACGGTAAACGGTACAAGTATCGTACGGGCGAAAACGAGCGTTACCGTGCTCGTTTTCGAGTTATTGACGAAAAACAGCCTGGAGCGATCGGTCCGGCGGTCGACGCGCGAAAGTTTCTAAGTCCGCTCTGCTCCGAATCATCGCTCCGGCGTCAAAAATCGTCGTAGGACAAAAAATCGCCACCCTATCTTGCAGGAAAAAATCCGGGGAACACGATGGCGTCGTCAAAAGTGCAGGTCGTCGAGCTCGTTTTCGAGAAAAAAAAAAAAAAATTCTCAAAATTCGACAAAAAAATAAAACGATCAGTGGACCGTGTAGAGAATATAAAACTGCATAAGAATCGTATAGACGAAAATTGGCGTTCACGTGCTCGTTTTTGTGGAAAAAATTAAAAAAGCTCTCAAACTTCGAGATAAAAAAAAAAAAAACCGTCTACCAGGTAGCCAACGGTAAACGGTACAAGTATCGTACGGGCGAAAACGAGCGTTACCGTGCTCGTTTTCGAGTTATTGACGAAAAACAGCCTGGAGCGATCGGTCCGGCGGTCGACGCGCGAAAGTTTCTAAGTCCGCTCTGCTCCGAATCATCGCTCCGGCGTCAAAAATCGTCGTAGGACAAAAAATCGCCACCCTATCTTGCAGGAAAAAATCCGGGGAACACGATGGCGTCGTCAAAAGTGCAGGTCGTCGAGCTCGTTTTCGAGAAAAAAAAAAAAAAATTCTCAAAATTCGACAAAAAAATAAAACGATCAGTGGACCGTGTAGAGAATCTAAAACTGCATAAGAATCGTATAGACCAAAATTGGCGTTCACGTGCTCGTTTTTGAGAAAAAAGTTAAAAAAGCTCTCAAAATTCGAGATAAAAAAAAAAAAACCATCTACCAGGTAGCCAACGGTAAACGGTACAAGTATCGTACGGGCGAAAACGAGCGTTACCGTGCTCGTTTTCGAGTTATTGACGAAAAACAGCCTGGAGCGATCGGTCCGGCGGTCGACGCGCGAAAGTTTCTAAGTCCGCTCTGCTCCGAAACACCGCTCCGGCGTCAAAAATCGTCGTAGGACAAAAAATAGACACGCTATCTTGCAGGAAAAAATCCGGGGAACACGATGGCGTCGTCAAAAGTGCAGGTCGTCGAGCTCGTTTTCGAGAAAAAAAAAAAAAAATTCTCAAAATTCGACAAAAAAATAAAACGATCAGTGGACCGTGTAGAGAATATAAAACTGCATAAGAATCGTATAGACGAAAATTGGCGTTCACGTGCTCGTTTTTGTGGAAAAAATTAAAAAAGCTCTCAAAATTCGAGATAAAAAAAAAAAAAACCATCTACCAGGTAGCCATCGGTAAACGGTACAAGTATCGTACGGGCGAAAACGAGCGTTACCGTGCTCGTTTTCGAGTTATTGACGAAAAACAGCCTGGAGCGATCGGTCCGGCGGTCGACGCGCGAAAGTTTCTAAGTCCGCTCTGCTCCGAAACACCGCTCCGGCGTCAAAAATCGTCGTAGGACAAAAAATAGACACGCTATCTTGCAGGAAAAAATCCGGGGAACACGATGGCGTCGTCAAAAGTGCAGGTCGTCGAGCTCGTTTTCGAGAAAAAAAAAAAAAAATTCTCAAAATTCGACAAAAAAATAAAACGATCAGTGGACCGTGTAGAGAATCTAAAACTGCATAAGAATCGTATAGACGAAAATTGGCCTTAACGTGCTGGTTTTCGAGTTATTGACGATAAGCCGGTATATATATGTCCGAGATAAAAAAAAAGATAGGGACAGTGGGAATCTCCTATACTATCACGGGCGTGTATTCTCCTACTAGTTTGATGGTTGCTGTTGCATAAACCACCGACTGTTTGGCCCGCCGTTTAACCGCGCAGTTTAAAATTGCAACACAATGTTGGTGTCGCTCCGGATCGAAAAAATGGAAAAACGACATACTTTACGCATAGGGGCGGCTGATCTTAACATATTTTGTCAATGTCATCTTCCCAGTGACCCTAGGAAGGAGTTTGCCGTTGCACGTTTTCCTATTAAAAAGTAATTAGTGTACAAAAATTTTCGTGAAGCAAAAAACAAGAATATGAAAGTACGTTCCATGAGCATTACGGTGAATAAAACAGAAATTAAAAATTCCCGAGGGGTTGAACAGCATCATATTGAATTCGTTTTGCTGACTGGGGTCTGCGCCCCCCAGACCCCCGCTACACTAGCCCAGACCAAACCCACTTTGTAATAGTGGTATCATATTAAATTGAACAGCATCGTACTTAATTCGTTTTGCTGAATGGGGGGCTGCGCCCCCCAAACCCCCGCTACACTAGCCCAGACCTAACCCATTTTGTAATAGCGGTATCAAATTAAATTGAACAGCATCGTACTAAATTCGTTTTGCTGACTGGGGGGCTGCGCCCCCCAGACCCCCGCAACACTAGCCCGGACCTAACCCACTTTGTAATAGCGGTATCATATTAAATTGAACAGCATCGTACTAAATTCGTTTTGCTGAATGGGGGGCTGCGCCCCCCAAACCCCCGCTACACTAGCCCAGACCTAACCCATTTTGTAATAGCGGTATCAAATTAAATTGAACAGCATCATATTGAATTCGTTTTGCTGACTGGGGTCTGCGCCCCCCAGACCCCCGCTACAATAGCCCAGACCTAACCCACTTTGTAATAGTGGTATCATATTAAATTGAACAGCATCGTACTTAATTCGTTTTGCTGAATGGGGGGCTGCGCCCCCCAAACCCCCGCTACACTAGCCCAGACCTAACCCATTTTGTAATAGCGGTATCAAATTAAATTGAACAGCATCGTACTAAATTCGTTTTGCTGACAGGGGTCTGCGCCCCCCAGACCCCCGCTACACTAGCCCAGACCTAACCCCCTTTGTAATAGCGGTATCATATTAAATTGAACAGCATCATATTGAATTCGTTTTGCTGACTGGGGTCTGCGCGCCCCAGACCCCCGCAACACTAGCCCGGACCTAACCCACTTTGTAATAGCGGTATCACATTAAATTGAACAGCATCGTACTAAATTCGTTTTGCTGAATGGGGGGCTGCGCCCCCAAACCCCCGCTACACTAGCCCAGACCTAACCCATTTTGTAATAGCGGTATCAAACTAAATTGAACAGCATCATATTGAATTCGTTTTGCTGACTGGGGTCTGCGCCCCCCGACCCCCGCTACAATAGCCCAGACCTAACCCACTTTGTAATAGTGGTATCATATTAAATTGAACAGCATCGTACTTAATTCGTTTTGCTGAATGGGGGGCTGCGCCCCCCAAACCCCCGCTACACTAGCCCAGACCTAACCCATTTTGTAATAGCGGTATCAAATTAAATTGAACAGCATCGTACTAAATTCGTTTTGCTGACAGGGGTCTGCGCCCCCCAGACCCCCGCTACACTAGCCCAGACCTAACCCCCTTTGTAATAGCGGTATCATATTAAATTGAACAGCATCATATTGAATTCGTTTTGCTGACTGGGGTCTGCGCGCCCCAGACCCCCGCAACACTAGCCCGGACCTAACCCACTTTGTAATAGCGGTATCATATTAAATTGAACAGCATCGTACTAAATTCGTTTTGCTGAATGGGGGGCTGCGCCCCCCAAACCCCCGCTACACTAGCCCAGACCTAACCCATTTTGTAATAGCGGTATCAAATTAAATTGAACAGCATCATATTGAATTCGTTTTGCTGACTGGGGTCTGCGCCCCCCAGACCCCCGCTATACTAGCCCAGACCTAACCCACTTTGTAATAGTGGTATCATATTAAATTGAACAGCATCGTACATAATTCGTTTTGCTGAATGGGGGGCTGCGCCCCCCAAACCCCCGCTACACTAGCCCAGACCTAACCCATTTTGTAATAGCTGTATCAAATTAAATTGAACAGCATCATATTGAATTCGTTTTGCTGACAGGGGTCTGCGCCCCCCAGACCCCGCTACACTAGCCCAGACCTAACCCACTTTGTAATAGTGGTATCATATTAAATTGAACAGCATCGTACATAATTCGTTTTGCTGAATGGGGGGCTGCGCCCCCCAAACCCCCGCTACACTAGCCCAGACCTAACCCATTTTGTAATAGCGGTATCAAATTAAATTGAACAGCATCATATTGAATTCGTTTTGCTGACTGGGGTCTGCGCCCCCCAAACCCCCGCTACACTAGCCCAGACCTAACCCATTTTGTAATAGCGGTATCAAATTAAATTGAACAGGCATCATATTGAATTCGTTTTGCTGACTGGGTCTGCGCCCCCCAAACCCCCGCTACACCAGCCCAGACCTAACCCATTTTGTAATAGCGGTATCAAATTAAATTGAGCAGCATCATATTGAATTCGTTTTGCTGACAGGGGTCTGCGCCCCCCAGAACCCCCGCTACACTAGCCCAGACCTAACCCCCTTTGTAATAGCGGTATCATATTAAATTGAACAGCATCATATTGAATTCGTTTTGCTGACTGGGGTCTGCGCGCCCCAAACCCCCGCAACACTGGCCCAGACCTAGCCCATTTTGTAATGACTGTATTGGAACTGCGTTAGGGCTAGTTTAGAATTGGTTAGGTGAAGTAATGCGGAGAGCAGTTTCGCCTGCGTCCCGGGATGCTTGTTGGCATGAGTGGTGTCTGAATGAGTAAAGACGGATGAGGACACTTGTGGGGTATGGTGAGTCAGATTCCCAAACTACCCATATATTCTTCTGAGGCATGGGTGCCTATCCAAGGATCTCCTTCGGTATCTAAAACAGAAATAAAAAAAAAAAAAAAAAAAAAAAAAAAAATGAATATGGACTGTGTTAGGACTGAATTGGATAAGGTCTGGGTTACGTCTCGGTTAGGTCTGAGTTAGGACTGGTTTAAGACTGGGTTAGGACTGGGTTAGGACTGGGTTAGGACTGGGTTAGGTCTGGGTTAGGACTGGGTTTAGGTCTGGGTTAGGTCTGGGTTAGGACTGGGTTAGGTCTGGGTTAGGACTGGGTTAGGACTGGGTTAGGTCTGGGTTAGGTCTGGGTTAGGTCTGGGTTAGGACTGGGTTAGGACTGGGTTACG
>NW_027488408.1:0-142023 GCF_051014445.1 Colletes latitarsis
GACCACACTGAAACAGTCAATTAAACCTGGTTTCGATCAACATTTTAGAGAATAATTCATGTTAGGTCTAGGTTAGGTCTGGGATTTGCTCTCATCAGGCTCATTCTTTCGCATATTTCTCATACTTGATGGCTAGATCCTGGGCTTTTTCTGGATTGCATCAGGTAGTAATGAAGTACAACACTGAAACAGTCAATTAAACCTGGTTTCCATCAATATCTTAGAGGACAACGCAAGTTAGGTCTGGGATATGTCTGGGATTTCCCCTCATCAGGCTCATACTTTCGCGTTTTTCACATACTTGTTGAACAGATCCTGGGTTTTTTCTGGTTTGGATCCCGTAGTAGTGTGGTACCACGCTGAAACAGTCCATTAGACCTGGTTTGGATCAATATTATAGAGGATAACGCATGTTAGGTCTAGGTTAGGCCTGGGATTTTCACTCATCAGACTCATACTTTCGCATTCTTCACATACTTGTTGAACGGATCCTGGGTTATTTCTGGTTTGTATCACGTAGCAATGTGGGACCACACTGAAACAGTCAATTAAACCAGGTTTCGATCAATATTTTAGCGAATAATTCATGTTAGGTCTAGGTTAGGTCTGGGATTTGCTCTCATCAGGCTCATTCTTTTGCATATTCCTCATACATTTCGAACAGATCCTGGGTTTTTTCCGGTTTGGATCACGTAGTAATGTGGGACCACACTGAAACAGTCCATTAAACCTGGTTTCGCTCAATATTTTAGAGGATAACGCATGTAAGGTCTAGGTTAGGTCTGGGATTTGCTCTCATCAGGCTCATTCTTTCGCATATTTCTCATACTTGATGGCTAGATCCTGGGTTTTTTATGGTTTGGATCACGTAGTAATGTGGTACCACACTGAAACAGTCGATTAAACCTGGTTTCGATCAATATTTTAGAGGATAACGCAAGTTAGGTCTGGGATAGGTCTAGGATTTGCCCTCATCAGGCTCTTACTTTCGCATATTTCTCATACTTCATGGCTAGATCCTGGGCTATTCCTGGATTGGATCACGTAGTAAAGTGGTACCACACTGAAACATTCAATGAAACCTGGTCTGGATAAATATTTTAGAGGATAACGCATCTTAGGTCTGGGTTAGGTCTAAGATTTGCCCTCATCAGGCTCACAGGTTAGCGTTTTTCACATACTTCTTGAACAGATCCTGGGCTTTCTCTGGTTTGGATCACGAAGTAGTGTGGTACCACACTGAAACAGTCCATTAAACCTGGTTTCGCTCAATATTTTAGAGGATAACGCATGTTAGGTCTAGGTTAGGTCTGGGATTTGCTCTCATCAGGCTCATTCTTTCGCAAATTTCTCATACTTGATGGCTAGATCCTGGGCTTTTTCTGGATTGCATCACGTAGTAATGAAGTACAACACTGAAACAGTCAATTAAACCTGGTTTCGATCAATATTTTAGAGAATAATTCATGTTAGGTCTAGGTTAGGTCTGGGATTTGCTCTCATCAGGCTCATTCCTTCTCATATTTCTCATACTTGATGGCTAGATCCTGGGCTTTTTCTAGATTGCATCACGTAGTAATGTAGTACCGCACTGAAACAGTCAATGAATCCTAGTTTCCACCAATATCTTAGAGGACAACGCATGTTAGATCTGGGTTAGGTCTAGGATTTGCCCCCATCAGGCTCATACTTTCGCATATTTCTCATACTTCATGGCTAGATCCTGGGCTATTTCTGGATTGGATCACGTAGTAATGTGGTACCACACTGAAACAGTCAATTAAACCTGGTTTTGATCAATATTTTAGAGAATAATTCATTGTTGGTCTAGGTTAGGTCAGGGACTTGCTCCCATCAGGCTCACTCTTTCGCATATTTCTCATACTTGATGGCTAGATCTTGGGCTTTTTCTGGATTGCATCACGTAGTAATGAAGTACAACACTGAAAGAGTCAATTAAACCAGGTTTCCATCAATATTTTAGAGGATAACGCATGTTAGGTCTAGGTTAGGTCTGTGATTTGCCCTCATCAGGGTCATACTTTCGCAGTTTTAACATGCATGTTGACCTGATCGAGGGTTTTTTTTGCTTTGGATCACGTAGTAAAGTGGTGCCACACTGAAACAGTCCATTAAACCTGGTTTCGATCAATATTTTAGAGGACAACGCAAGTTAGGTCTAGGAAAAGCCTGAGATTTTCACTGATCAGACTCATACTTTCGCATTCTTCACATACTTGTTGAACGGATCCTGGGTTTTTTCTGGTTTGGTTCTCGTAGTAATGTGGTACCACACTGAAACAGTCAATTAAACCCGGTTTCGATCAATATTTTAGAGGATAACGCATGTTAGGTTTGGGTTAGGTCTAAGATTTGCCCTCATCAGGCTCATACTTTCGCATATTTCTCATACTTCATGGCTAGATCCTGGGCTGTTTCTGGATTGTATCAGGTAGTAATGTGGTACCACACTGAAACAGTCGATTAAACCAGGTTTCGATCAATATTTTAGAGGATAACGCAAGTTAGGTCTGGGATAGGTCTGGGATTTGACCTCGTCAGACTCATACTTTCGCATTCTTCACATACTTGTTGAACGGATCCTGGGTTTTTTCTGGTTTGGTTCTCGTAGTAATGTGGGACCACACTGAAACAGTCAATTAAATCTGGTTTTGATCAATATTTTAGAGAATAATTCATGTTAGGTCTAGGTTAGGCCTAGGATTTTCACTCATCAGACTCATACTTTCGCATTCTTCACATACTTGTTGAACGGACCCTGGGTTTTTTCTGGTTTGGATCACGTAGTAATGTGGGACCACACTGAAACAGTCAATTAAACCTGGTTTCGATCAATATTTTAGAGAATAATTCATGTTAGGTCTAGGTTAGGTCTGGGATTTGCTCTCATCAGGCTCATTCCTTCTCATATTTCTCATACTTGATGGCTAGATCCTGGGCTTTTTCTAGATTGCATCACGTAGTAATGTAGTACCACACTGAAACAGTCAATGAAACCTAGTTTCCATCAATATCTTAGAGGACAACGCATGTTAGATCTGGGTTAGGTCTAGGATTTGCCCCCGTCAGGGTCATACTTTCGCATATTTCTCATACTTCATGGCTAGATCCTGGGCTATTTCTGGATTGGATCACGTAGTAATGTGGTACCACACTGAAACAGTCAATTAAACCTGGTTTTGATCAATATTTTAGAGAATAATTCATTGTAGGTCTAGGTTAGGTCAGGGATTTGCTCCCATCAGGCTCACTGTTTCGCATATTTCTCATACTTTATGGCTAGATCTTGGGCTTTTTCTGGATTGCATCACGTAGTAATGAAGTACAACACTGAAACAGTCAATTAAACCAGGTTTCCATCAATATTTTAGAGGATAACGCATGTTAGGTCTAGGTTAGGTCTGTGATTTGCCCTCATCAGGGTCATACTTTCGCAGTTTTAACATGCATGTTGACCTGATCGAGGGTTTTTTTTGCTTTGGATCACGTAGTAAAGTGGTGCCTCACTGAAACAGTCCATTAAACCTGGTTTCGATCAATATTTTAGAGGACAACGCAAGTTAGGTCTAGGAAAAGCCTGAGATTTTCACTGATCAGACTCATACTTTCGCATTCTTCACATACTTGTTGAACGGATCCTGGGTTTTTTCTGGTTTGGTTCTCGTAGTAATGTGGTACCACACTGAAACAGTCAATTAAACCTGGTTTCGATCAATATTTTAGAGAATAATTCATGTTAGGTCTAGGTTAGGCCTGGGATTTTCTCTCATCAGACTCATACTTTCGCATATTTCTCATACTTCATGGCTAGATCCTGGGCTATTTCTGGATTGGATCACGTAGTAATGTGGTACCACACTGAAACATTCAATTAAACCTGGTCTTGATAAATATTTTAGAGGACAACGCATTTTAGGTCTAGGTTAGGCCTGGGATTTGCCCTCATTAGGGACATACTTTCGCAGTTTTAACATACATGTTGACCTGATCGAGGGTTTTTTCTGCTTTGGATCACGTAGTAAAGTGGTGCCACACTGAAACAGTCCATTAAACCTGGTTTGGATCAATATTTTAGAGGATAACGCATGTTAGGTCTAGGTTAGCCCTGGGGTTTTCACTCATCAGACTCATACTTTCGCATTCTTCACATACTTGTTGAACTGATCCTGGGTTTTTTCTGGTTTGGTTCACGTAGTAATGTGGTAGCACACTGAAACATTCAATTAAACCTGGTCTTGATAAATATTTTAGAGGATAACGCATGTTAGGTTTGGGTTAGGTCTAGGATTTGCCCCCGTCGGCGTGTCGTTGGTTTGTTATGCCGACGACACCCTGGTGATAGCCGGCGGGGATACGTGGTGGAGGGCCGTGGCCCTCGCGGAGGAAGGGACGGCACGAGTCGTCGCCGAGGTAGAGCGTCTGGGGTTGCGCGTGGCACCCCAAAAGACCGAGGCCATCTGGCTGTGTAACGTCAGTGGTCGAGGGGTGCCGCGCCAGGCGTCTCTACGGGTGGGTGGAGCCCAAGTCGGGGTGGGGCGCCGGATGAAGTACCTGGGCCTCACCCTCGACAGCTACTGGCGGTTCGGGCATCATTTGGAAGGGTTGGGTCCCCGTATTGAAAGGGCAGCGGTCGCGTTAGGTCGCATAATGCCCAATCTCGGGGGACCCAACATGGCGGCACGGCGGCTGTATTTGGGAGTCGTCCGGTCCATGGCGCTTTATGGCGCGCCTATATGGGCCGGCGGTCTGATGGCCAATCGGCGGGGTGCATTTGTACTCCGTCGGTTACAGAGGTTGGTCGCCAACAGAGTCGTGCGGGGTTATCGCACGATCTCCTACACAGCCGCCACCTTGCTGGCGGGTTCCGCACCGTTTCACCTGCTGGCGAAAAAAGACGCAGAGGTCTATCAAAACCTCTGCGACCTTCGCCAGCGGGGTGTGGACCCGCACGGCGAGGAGGCCGCCAGGGCCCGAAGCCAGGCGCGGCGACGCGTCTATAGTCGGTGGCTGGTCTGGTTATCCAAGCCAGACCAGCGGGATGATCGCGTCGCCGCGGCGGTCCGCCCAGAGTTTTATGCCTGGGTGGGCCGTAGCTGGGGTACGCCCACCTACCGCCTGACACAGGTACTGACCGGACACGGTTGCTTCGGTCAGTACCTGCATCGGATAGGGCGGGAGGCGACGGCTGCGTGCCATCATTGCAGGGGAAGGGAGGACACCGCGCAGCACACGCTGCAGTTTTGCCCGGCGTGGGCCGCGCAGCGCGGTGTCCTTATTAGAGCGATTGGAGCGGACCTCTCGCTGCCGGCCGTCATTCGTGCGATGGTCGGCAGTAAGGAGGCGTGGGCGGCCATGGCCTTGTTTTGTGAAGAGGTCATGGCCGCGAAGGAGGACGCCGAAAGGGCGCGAGAGGAGGTGGGGGGCAGGCGGCGACGCCGACCGTAAGACCCTCCACCGCTCCCCGTGGCAGGGGGAGCGCGAAGGGGTCGGTGATGGTGTTTGTGGTGCGAGGTGAGGGACTTTATCCCCTCATTCCCCCTCGCACCCAGCCTATCACCGGACCGGGGGCCCGTGGTAGGGGCCCCGTCTAGCGGGGGCGGCAGTGTTAGCCGGCCCCGCAGCCGTGGTCGCGATCGGGTGGGGGCCCGGTCGCGGCTAGTAGCAACGGCGCGATTGGGGGCGACGTCGCGTGTGACCGCGCGGCGTCGCCGGGGGGCAATCAGTTTAGTTTGCCCCCCATTGGGGGAGGAGGATCGCTTCTCCTCCCCCGGGAAGGGCCCGTAGTAGGGTGTTGCGCCAACGGGGAGAGTCACGGTAGTATCGCTAGTTTGGTTCCCGTGACTCTCCCCAGATAAAGGGCGCAGGCGGTCACCGTGGTGTTTTAGCCGGTAAGAGTCCGGCACTACCCCGGCCTCCCCCCCAGGGAGCCGGGGTGTCCATGAGGATTTCACCACGTTAAAAAAAAAAAAAAAAAAGGTCTAGGATTTGCCCTCATCAGGCTCATACTTTCGCATATTTCTCATACTTCATGGCTAGATCCTGGGCTGTTTCTGGATTGTATCAGGTAGTAATGTGGTACCACGCTGAAACAGTCAATTAAACCTGGCTTCGATCAATATTTTAGAGGATAACGCAAGTTAGGTCTGGGATAGGTCTGGGATTCGCCCTAATCAGGCTCATACTTTCGCGTTTTTCACATACTTGTTGAACTGATCCCGGGTTTTTTCTGGTTTGGATCAGGTAGTAATGTGGTACCACACTGAAACAGTCGATTAAACCTGGTTTCGATCAATATTTTAGAGGATAACGCAAGTTAGGTCTGGGATAGGTCTGGGATTTGACCTCGTCAGACTCATACTTTCGCACCCTTCACATACTCGTTGAACAGATCCTGGGTTATTTTCTGGTTTGGATCACATAGTAATATGGTACCACACTGAAACAGTCGATTAAACCAGGTTTCGATCAATATTTTTGAGGATAACGCATGTTAGGTCTAGATTAGGCCTGGGATTTTCACTCATCAGACTCATACTTTCGCATTCTTCACATACTTGTTGAACGGACCCTGGGTTTTTTCTGGTTTGGATCACGTAGTAATGTGGGACCACACTCAAACAGTCAATTAAATCTGGTTTTGATCAATATTTTAGAGAATAATTCATGTTAGGTCTAGGTTAGGCCCTTGGATTTTCACTCATCAGACTCACACTTTCGCATTCTTCACATACTTCTTGAACGGATCCTGGGTTTTTTCCGGTTTGGATCACGTAGTAATGTGGGACCACACTGAAACAGTCAATTAAACCTGGTTTCGATCAATATTTTAGAGAATAATTCATGTTTGGTCTAGGTTAGGTCTGGGATTTGCTCTCATCAGGCTCATTCTTTCGCATATTTCTCATACATGTAGAACGGACCCTGGGTTTTTTCAGGTTTGGATCACGTAGTAATGTGGGACCACACTGAAACAGTCAATTGAATCTGGTTTTGATCAATATATTAGAGAATAATTCATGTTAGGTCTAGGTTAGGCCTAGGATTTTCACTCATCAGACTCATACTTTCGCATTCTTCACATACTTGTTGAACGGACCCTGGGTTTTTTCTGGTTTGGATCACGTAGTAATGTGGGACCACACTGAAACAGTCAATTAAATCTGGTTTTGATCAATATTTTTGAGGATAACGCATGTTAGGTCTAGATTAGGCCTGGGATTTTCACTCATCAGACTCATACTTTCGCATTCTTCACATACTTGTTGAACGGACCCTGGGTTTTTTCTGGTTTGGATCACGTAGTAATGTGGGACCACACAGAAACAATCAATTAAACCTGGTCTTGATAAATATTTTAGAGGATAACGCATGTTAGGTCTGGGTTAGGTCTAGGATTTGCCCTCATCAGGCTCATACTTTCGCATATTGCTGATACTTCATGGCTAGATCCTGGGCTGTTTCTGGATTGTATCACGTTGTAATGTGGTACCACGCTGAAACAGTCAATTAAACCTGGTTTCCATCAATATTTTAGAGGTTAACGCATGTTAGGTCTAGGTTAGGTCTGTGATTTGCCCTCATCAGGGTCTTACTTTCGCAGTTTTAACATGCATGTTGAGTTGATCGAGGGTTTTTTTGCTTTGGATCACGTAGTAAAGTGGTACCACACTAAAACAGTCGATTAAACCTGGTTTCGATCAATATTTTAGAGGATAACGCATGTTAGGTCTGGGATAGGTCTGGGATCAGCCCTCATCAGGATCATACTGTCGCACACTTGACATACTCGTTGATCAGATCCTGGGTTTTTTTCTGGTTTGGATCACGTAGTAATGTGGTACCACACTGAAACAGTCGATTAAACCTGGTTTCGATCAATATAATTGAGGATAACGCATGTTAGGTTTGGGTTAGGTCTAGGATATGCCCTCATCAGGCTCATCCTTTCGCATATTTCTCATACTTCATGGCTAGATCCTGGGCTGTTTCTGGATTGTATCACGTAGTAATGTGATACCACGCTGAAACAGTCGATTAAACCTGGTTTCGATCAATATTTTAGAGGTTAACGCAAGTTAAGTCTGGGATAGGTCTGGGATTTGACTTCATCAGACTCATTCTTTCGCATATTTCTCAAACTTGTTGAACGGATCCTGGGTTTTTTCTGGTTTGGATCACGTAGTAATGTGGGACCACACTGAAACAGTCAATTAATCCAGGTTTCGATCAATATTTTAGAGAATAATTCATGTTAGGTCTAGGTTAGGTCTGGGATTTGCTCTTATCAGGCTCATTCTTTCGCATATTTCTCATACTTGATGGCTAGATCCTGGGCTTTTTCTGGATTGCATAACGTAGTAAAGAAGTACAACACTGAAATAGTCAATTCAACCTGGTTTCCATCAATATTTTAGAGGACAACGCATGTTAGGTCTAGGTTAGGCCTGGGATTTGCCCTCATCAGGGTCATACTTTCGCAGTTTTAACATACATGTTGACCTGATCGAGGGTTTTTTCTGCTTTGGATCACGTAGTAATGTGGGACCACACTGAAAAAGTCAATTAAACCTGGTATCGATCAATATTTTAGAGAATAATTCATGTTAAGTCTAGGTTAGGTCTCGGATTTGCTCTTATCAGGCTCATTCTTTCGCATATTTCTCATACTTCATGGCTAGATCCTGGGCTTTTTCTGGATCGCATCACGTAGTAATGAAGTACAACACTGAAACAGTCAATTAAACCAGGTTTCCATCAATATTTTAGAGGATAACGCATGTTAGGTCTAGGTTAGGTCTGGGATTTTCACTCATCAGACTCATACTTTCGCATTTTTCACATACTTGTTGAACAGATCCTGGGTTTTTTCTGGTTTGGATCACGTAGTAGTTTGGTACCACACTGAAACAGTCCATTATACCTGGTTTGGATCAATATATTAGAGGATAGCGGATGTTAGGTCTAGGTTAGGTCTGGGATTTTCACTCATCAGACTCATACTTTCGCAGTCTTCACATACCTGTTGAACGGATCCTGGGTTTTTTCTGGTTTGCATCACGTAGTAATGTGGTACCACACTGAAACAGTCAATTAAACCTGGTTTCGATCAATATTTTAGAGAATAATTCATGTTAGGTCTAGGTTAGGTCTGGGATTTGCTCTCATCAGGCTCATTCTTTCGCATATTTCTCATACTTGATGGCTAGATCCTGGGTTTTTTCTGGTTTGGATCACGTAGTAATGTGGTACCACACTGAAACAGTCGATTAAACCTGGTTTCGATCAATATTTTAGAGGATAACGCATGTTATGTCTAGGTTAGGCCTGGGATTTTCCCTCATCAGACTCATACTTTCGCATTCTTCACATACTTGTTGAACGGATTCTGGGTTTTTTCTGGTTTGGATCACGTAGTAATGTGGGACCACACTGAAACAGTCAATTAAACCTGGTTTCGATCAATATTGTAGAGAATAATTCATGTTAGGTCTAGTTTAGGTCTGAGATTTGCTCTCATCAGGCTCATTCTTTCGCATATTTCTCATACTTCATGGCTAGATCCTGGGCTTTTTCTGGATTGCATCACGTAGTGATGAAGTACAACATTGAAACAGTCAATTAAACCTGGTTTCGATCAATATTTTAGAGAATAATTCATGTTAGGTTTGGGTTAGGTCTAGGATTTGCCCTCATCAGGCTCATACTTTCGCATATTTCTCATACTTCATGGCAAGATCCTGGGCTGTTTCTGGATTGTATCACGTAGGAATGTGGTACCACGCTGAAACAGTCGATTAAACCTGGTTTCGATCAATATTTTAGAGGATAACGCAAGTTAAGTCTGGGATAGGTCTGGGATTTGACCTCATCAGACTCATACTTTCGCATTCTTCACATACTTGATGGCTAGATCCTGGGCTTTTTCTGGATTGCATCACGTAGTGATGAAGTACAACACTGAAACAGTCAATTAAACCTGGTTTCGATCAATATTTTAGAGAATAATTCATGTTAGGTTTGGGTTAGGTCTAGGATTTGCCCTCATCAGGCTCATACTTTCGCATATTTCTCATACTTCATGGCAAGATCCTGGGCTGTTTCTGGATTGTATCACGTAGGAATGTGGTACCACGCTGAAACAGTCGATTAAACCTGGTTTCGATCAATATTTTAGAGGATAACGCAAGTTAAGTCTGGGATAGGTCTGGGATTTGACCTCATCAGACTCATACTTTCGCATTCTTCACATACTTGTTGAACGGATCCTGGGTTTTTTCTGGTTTGGATCACGTAGTAATGTGGGACCACACTGAAACAGTCGACTAAACCTGGTTTCGATCAATATTTTAGAGGATAACGCATGTTATGTCTAGGTTAGGCCTGGGATTTTCCCTCATCAGACTCATACTTTCGCATTCTTCACATACTTGTTGAACGGATCCTGGGTTTTTTCTGGTTTGGATCACGTAGTAATGTGGGACCACACTGAAGCAGTCGAGTAAACCTGGTTTCGATCAATATTTTAGAGAATAGTTCATGTTAGGTCTAGGTTAGGTCTGGGATTTGCTCTCATCAGGCTCATCCTTTCGCATATTTCTCATACTTGATGGCTAGATCCTGGGCTTTTTCTGGATTGCATCACGTAGTAATGAAGTACAACACTGAAACAGTCAATTAAACCTGGTTTCGATCAATATTTTAGAGAATAATTCATGTTAGGTCTAGGTTAGGTCTGGGATTTGCTCTCATCAGGCTCATTCTTTCCCATATTTCTCATACTTGATGGCTAGATCCTGGGCTTTTTCTGGATTGCATCACGTAGTAATGTAGTACCACACTGAAACAGTCCATTAAACCTGGTTTCGATCAATATTTTAGAGGACAACGCTAGTTAGGTCTAGGTAAAGCCTGAGATTTTCACTGATCAGACTCATACTTTCGCATTCTTCACATACTTGTTGAACGGATCCTGGGTTTTTTCTGGTTTGGTTCTCGTAGTAATGTGGTACCACACTGAAATAGTCAATTAAACCTGGTTTCGATCAATATTTTAGAGAATAATTCATGTTAGGCCTAGGTTAGGCCTGGGATTTTCACTCATCAGACTCATACTTTCGCATATTTCTCATACTTCATGACTAGATCCTGGGCTATTTCTGGATTGGATCACGTAGTAATGTGGTACCACACTGAAACATTCAATTAAACCTGGTCTTGATAAATATTTTAGAGGACAACGCATGTTAGGTCTAGGTTAGGCCTGGGATTTGCCCTCATCAGGGACATACTTTCGCAGTTTTAACATACATGTTGACCTGATCGAGGGTTTTTTCTGCTCTGGATCACGTAGTAATGTGGGACCACACTGAAACCGTCAATTAAATCTGGTTTTGATCAATATTTTAGAGAATAATTCATGTTAGGTCTAGGTTAGGCCTAGGATTTTCACTCATCAGACTCATACTTTCGCATTCTCCACATACTTGTTGAACGGATCCTGGGTTTTTTCCGGTTTGGATCACGTAGTAATGTGGGACCACACTGAAACAGTCAATTAAACCTGGTTTCGATCAATATTTTAGAGAATAATTCACGTTCGGTCTAGGTTAGGTCTGGGATTTGCTCTCATCAGGCTCATTCTTTCGCATATTTCTCATACATGTAGAACAGATCCTGGGTTTTTTCTGTTTTGGATCACGTAGTAATGTGGGACCACACTGAAACAATCAATTAAACATGGTCTTGATAAATATTTTAGAGGATAACGCATGTTAGGCCTGGGTTAGGTCTAGGATTTGCCCTCATCAGGCTCATACTTTCGCATATTGCTCATACTTCATGGCTAGATCCTGGGCTGTTTCTGGATTGTATCACGTAGTAATGTGGTACCACGCTGAAACAGTCAATTAAACCTGGTTTCGATCAATATTTTAGAGGATAACGCAAGTTAGGTCTGGGATAGGTCTAGGATTTGCCCTCATCAGGCTCATACTTTCGCATATTTCTCATACTTCATGGCTAGATCCTGGGCTGTTTCTGGATTGTATCACGTAGTAATGTGGGACCACACTGGAACAATCAATTAAACCTGGTCTTGATAAATATTTTAGAGGATAACGCATGTTAGGTCTGGGTTAGGTCTAGGATTTGCCCTCATCAGGCTCATACTTTCGCATATTGCTGATACTTCATGGCTAGATCCTGGGCTGTTTCTGGATTGTATCACGTTGTAATGTGGTACCACGCTGAAACAGTCGATTAAACCTGGTTTCGATCAATATTTTAGAGGATAACGCATGTTATGTCTAGGTTAGGCCTGGGATTTTCCCTCATCAGTCTCATACTTTCGCATTCTTCACATACTTGTTGAACGGATTCTGGGTTTTTTCTGGTTTGGATCACGTAGTAATGTGGGACCACACTGAAACAGTCAATTAAACCTGGTTTCGATCAATATTGTAGAGAATAATTCATGTTAGGTCTAGGTTAGGTCTGAGATTTGCTCTCATCAGGCTCATTCTTTCGCATATTTCTCATACTTCATGGCTAGATCCTGGGCTTTTTCTGGATTGCATCACGTAGTAATGTAGTACCACACTGAAACAGTCAATGAAACCTGGTTTCCATCAATATTTTAGAGGACAACGCATGTTAGGTCTGGGTTAGGTCTAGGATTTGCCCCCATCAGGCTCATACTTTCGCATATTTCTCATACTTCATGGCTATATCCTGGGCTATTTCTGGATTGGATCACGTAGTAATGTGGTACCACACTGAAACAGTCAATTAAACCTGGTTTCGATCAATATTTTAGAGAATAATTCATGTTAGGTCTAGGTTAGGTCTGGGATTTGCTCTCATCAGGCTCATTCTTTCGCATATTTCTCATACATGTAGAACAGATCCTGGGTTTTTTCTGTTTTGGATCACGTAGTAATGTGGGACCACACTGAAACAATCAATTAAACCTGGTCTTGATAAATATTTTAGAGGATAACGCATGTTAGGTCTGGGTTAGGTCTAGGATTTGCCCTCATCAGGCTCATACTTTCGCATATTGCTCATACTTCATGGCTAGATCCTGGGCTGTTTCTGCTTTGGATCACGTAGTAAAGTGGTGCCACACTGAAACAGTCCATTAAACCTGGTTTGGATCAATATTTTAGAGGATAACGCAAGTTTCGTCTGGGATAGGTCTGGGATTTGCCCTCATCAGGCTCATACTTTCGCGTTTTTCACATACTTGTTGAACAGATCCTGGGTTTTTTCTGGTTTGTGTCACGTAGTAATGTGGTACGACACTGAAACATTCAATTAAACCTGGTCTTGATAAATATTTTAGAGGATAACGCATGTTAGGTTTGGGTTAGGTCTAGGATTTGCCCTCATCAGGCTCATTCTTTCGCATATTACTCATACTTGATGGCTAGATCCTGGGCTTTTTCTGGATTGGATCACGTAGTAATGTGGGACCACACTGAAACAATCAATTAAACCTGGTCTTGATAAATATTTTAGAGGATACCGCATGTTAGGTCTGGGATAGGTCTGGGATTTGCCCTAATCAGACTCATACTTTCGCACACTTCACATACTCGTTGAACTGATCCTGGGTTATTTTCTAGTTTGGATCACATAGTAATGTGGTACCACACTGAAACAGTCGATTAATCCAGGTTTCGATCAATATTTTTGAGGATAACGCATGTTAGGTCTGGGTTAGGTCTGGGATTTGCTCTCATCAGGCTCATTCTTTCGCATATTTCTCATACTTGATGGCTAGATACTGGGCTTTTTCTGGATCGCATCACGTAGTAATGAAGTACAACACTGAAACAGTCAATTAAACCAGGTTTCCATCAATATTTTAGAGGATAACGCATGTTAGGTCTAGGTTAGGTCTGTGATTTGCCCTCATCAGGGTCATACTTTCGCAGTTTTAACATGCACGTTGACCTGATCGAGGGTTTTTTTTGCTTTGGATCACGTAGTAAAGTGGTACCACACTAAAACAGTCGATTAAACCTGGTTTCGATCAATATTTTAGAGGATAACGCATGTTAGGTCTGGGATAGGTCTGGGATCAGCCCCCATCAGGGTCATACTGTCGCACACTTGACATACTCGTTGATCAGATCCTGGGTTTTTTTCTGGTTTGGATCACGTAGTAATGTGGTACCACACTGAAACAGTCTATTACACCTGGTTTCGATCAATATTTTAGAGAATAATTCATGTTAGATCTAGGTTAGGTCTGGGATTTGCTCTCATCAGGCTCATTCTTTCGCATATTTCTCATACATGTAGAACAGATCCTGGGTTTTTTCTGTTTTGGGTCACGTAGTAATGTGGGACCACACTGAAACAATCAATTAAACCTGGTCTTGATAAATATTTTAGAGGATAACGCATGTTAGGCCTGGGTTAGGTCTAGGATTTGCCCTCATCAGGCTCATACTTTCGCATATTGCTCATACTTCATGGCTAGATCCTGGGCTGTTTCTGGATTGTATCACGTAGTAATGTGGTACCACGCTGAAACAGTCAATTAAACCTGGTTTCGATCAATATTTTAGAGGATAGCGCAAGTTAGGTCTGGGATAGGTCTGGGATTTGACCTCGTCAGACTCATACTTTCGCACCCTTCACATACTCGTTGAACAGATCCTGGGTTATTTTCTGGTTTGGATCACATAGTAATATGGTACCACACTGAAGCAGTCAATTAAACCAGGTTTCGATCAATATTTTTGAGGATAACGCATGTTAGGTCTAGATTAGGCCTGGGATTTTCACTCATCAGACTCATACTTTCGCATTCTTCACATACTTGTTGAACGGACCCTGGGTTTTTTCTGGTTTGGATCACGTAGTAATGTGGGACCACACTGAAACAGTCAATTAAATCTGGTTTTGATGAATATTTTAGAGAATAATTCATGTTAGGTCTAGGTTAGGCCTAGGATTTTCACTCATCAGACTCATACTTTCGCATTCTTCACATACTTGTTGAACGGATCCTGGGTTTTTTCCGGTTTGGATCACGTAGTAATGTGGGACCACACTGAAACAGTCAATTAAACCTGGTTTCGATCAATATTTTAGAGAATAATTCATGTTTGGTCTAGGTTAGGTCTGGGATTTGCTCTCATCAGGCTCATTCTTTCGCATATTTCTCATACATGTAGAACAGATCCTGGGTTTATTCTGTCTTGGATCACGTACTAATGTGGGACCACACTGAAACAATCAATTAAACATGGTCTTGATAAATATTTTAGAGGATAACGCATGTTAGGCCTGGGTTAGGTCTAGGATTTGCCCTCATCAGGCTCATACTTTCGCATATTGCTCATACTTCATGGCTAGATCCTGGGCTGTTTCTGGATTGTATCACGTAGTAATGTGGTACCACGCTGAAACAGTCAATTAAACCTGGTTTCGATCAATATTTTAGAGGATAACGCAAGTTAGGTCTGGGATAGGTCTAGGATTTGCCCTCATCAGGCTCATACTTTCGCATATTTCTCATACTTCATGGCTAGATCCTGGGCTGTTTCTGGATTGTATCACGTAGTAATGTGGGACCACACTGAAACAATCAATTAAACCTGGTCTTGATAAATATTTTAGAGGATAACGCATGTTAGGTCTGGGTTAGGTCTAGGTTTTGCCCTCATCAGGCTCATACTTTCGCATATTGCTGATACTTCATGGCTAGATCCTGGGCTGTCTCTGGATTGTATCATGTTGTAATGTGGTACCACGCTGAAACAGTGAATTAAACCTGGTTTCGATCAATATTTTAGAGGATATGGCAAGTTTCGTCTGGGATAGGTCTGGGATTTGCCCTCATCAGGCTCATACTTTCGCGTTTTCCACATACTTGTTGAACAGATCCTGGGTTTTTTCTGGTTTGTGTCACGTAGTAATGTGGTACGACACTGAAACATTCAATTAAACCTGGTCTTGATAAATATTTTAGAGGATAACGCATGTCAGGTTTGGGTTAGGTCTAGGATTTGCCCTCATCAGGCTCATTCTTTCGCATATTTCTCATACTTGATGGCTAGATACTGGGCTTTTTCTGGATCACATCACGTAGTAATGAAGTACAACACTGAAACAGTCAATTAAACCAGGTTTCCATCAATATTTTAGAGGATAACGCATGTTAGGTCTGGGATAGGTCTGGGATCAGCCCTCATCAGGGTCATACTGTCGCACACTTGACATACTCGTTGATCAGATCCTGGGTTTTTTTCTGGTTTGGATCACGTAGTAATGTGGTACCACACTGAAACAGTCGATTAAACCTGGTTTCGATCAATATTATTGAGGATAACGCATGTTAGGTCTAGGTTAGGCCTGGGATTTTCACTCATCAGACTCATACTTTCGCATATTTCTCATATTTCATGGCTAGATCCTGGGCTATTTCTGGATTGGATCACGTAGTAATGTGGTACCACACTGAAACAGTCGATTAAACCTGGTTTCGATCAATATTTTAGAGGATAACGCAAGTTAAGTATGGGATAGGTCTGGGATTTGACCTCATCAGACTCATACTTTCGCGTTTTTCACATACTTGTTGAACAGATCCTGGGTTTTTTCTGTTTTGGATCACGTAGTAGTGTGGTACCACACTGAAACAGTCCATTAAACTTGGTTGCGATCAATATTCTAGAGGATAGCGCATGTTAGGTCTGGGTTAGGTCTAGGATTTGCCCTCATCAGGCTCATTCTTTCGCATATTTCTCAAACTTGGTGGCTAGATCCTGGGCTTTTTCTGGATTGCATCACGTAGTAATGTGGTACCACACTGAAACATTCAATTAAACCTGGTTTCGATCAATATTTTAGAGGATAACGCATGTTAGGTCTGGGTTAGGTCTAGGATATGCCCTCATCAGGCTCATCCTTTCGCATATTTCTCATACTTCATGGCTAGATCCTGGGCTGTTTCTGGATTGTATCACGTAGTAAAGTGATACCACGCTGAAACAGTCGATTAAACCTGGTTTCGATCAATATTTTAGAGGATAACGCAAGTTAAGTCTGGGATAGGTCTGGGATTTGACCTCATCAGACTCATACTTTCGCGTTTTTCACATACTTGTTGAACAGATCCTGGGTTTTTTCTGGTTTGGATCACGTAGTAGTGTGGTACCACACTGAAACAGTCCATTAAACTTGGTTGCGATCAATATTCTAGAGGATAGCGCATGTTAGGTCTGGGTTAGGTCTAGGATTTGCCCTCATCAGGCTCATTCTTTCGCATATTTCTCAAACTTGGTGGCTAGATCCTGGGCTTTTTCTGGATTGCATCACGTAGTAATGTGGTACCACACTGAAACATTCAATTAAACCTGGTCTTGATAAATATTTTAGAGGATAACGCATGTTAGGTCTGGGTTAGGTCTAGGATTTGCCCTCATCAGACTCATACTTTCGCATTCTTCACATACTTGTTGAACGGATCCTGGGTTTTTTCTGGTTTGGATCACGTAGTAATGTGGGACCACACTGAAACAGTCAATTAAACCTGGTTTCGATCAATATTTTAGAGAATAATTCATGTTAGGTCTAGGTTAGGTCTGGGATTTGCTCTTATCAGGCTCATTCTTTCGCATATTTCTCATACTTGATGGCTAGATCCTGGGCTTTTTCTGGATTGCATAACGTAGTAAAGAAGTACAACACTGAAACACTCAATTAAACTAGGTTTCCATCAATATTTTAGAGGATAACGCATGTTAGGTCTAGGTTAGGTCTGGGATTTTCACTCATCAGACTCATACTTTCGCATTTTTCACATACTTGTTGAACGGATCCTGGGTCTTTTCTGGTTTGGATCACGTAGTAATGTGGTTCCACACTGAAACATTCAATTAAACCTGGTCTTGATAAATATTTTAGAGGATAACGCATGTTAGGTTTGGGTTAGGTCTAGGATTTGCCCTCATCAGGCTCATACTTTCGCATATTTCTCATACTTCATGGCTAGATCCTGGGCTGTTTCTGGATTGTATCACATAGTAATATGGTACCACACTGAAACAGTCGATTAAACCAGGTTTCGATCAATATTTTTGAGGATAACGCATGTTAGGTCTAGGTTAGGCCTGGGATTTTCACTCATCAGACTCATACTTTCGCATTCTTCACATACTTGTTGAACGGACCCTGGGTTTTTTCTGGTTTGGATCACGTAGTAATGTGGGACCATACTGAAACAGTCAATTAAACCTGGTTTCGATCAATATTTTACAGAATAATTCATGTTAGGTCTAGGTTAGGCCTGGGATTTTCACTCATCCGACTCATACTTTCGCATTCTTCACATACTTGTCGAACGGATCCTGGGTTTTTTCCGGTTTGGATCACGTAGTAATGTGGGACCACACTGAAACAGTCAATTGAACCTGGTTTCGATCAATATTTTAGAGAATAATTCATGTTAGATCTAGGTTAGGTCTGGGATCTGCTCTCATCAGGCTCATTCTTTCGCATATTTCTCATACATGTAGAACAGATCCTGGGTTTTTTCTGTTTTGGGTCACGTAGTAATGTGGGACCACACTGAAACAATCAATTAAACCTGGTCTTGATAAATATTTTAGAGGATAACGCATGTTAGGTCTGGGTTAGGTCTAGGATTTTCACTCATCAGACTCATACTTTCACATTCTTCACATACTTGTTGAACAGATCCTGGGATATTTTCTGGTTTGGATCACATAGTAATGTGGTACCACTCTGGGACAGTCGATTAAACCAGGATTCGATCAATATCTTAGAGAATATTTCATGTTAGGTCTAGGTTAGGTCTGGGATTTACTCTCATCAGGCACATTCTTTCGCATATTACTCATACTTGATGGCTAGATCCTGGGCTTTTTCTGGATTGGATCACGTAGTAATGTGGGACCACACTGAAACAATCACTTAAACCTGGTCTTGATAAATATTTTAGAGGATAGCGCATGTTAGGTCTGGGATTGGTCTGGGATTTGCCCTAATCTGACTCATACTTTCGCACACTTCACATACTCGCTGAACTGATCCTGGGTTATTTTCTGGTTTGGATCACATAGTAATGTGGTACCACACTGATACTGTCGATTAAACCAGGTTTCGATCAATATTTTTGAGGATAACGCATGTTAGGTCTGGGTTAGGTCTGGGATTTGCTCTCATCAGGCTCATTCTTTCGCATATTTCTCATACTTGATGGCTAGATCCTGGGCTTTTTCTGGATCGCATCACGTAGTAATGAAGTACAACACTGAAACAGTCAATTAAACCAGGTTTCCATCAATATTTTAGAGGATAACGCATGTTAGGTCTAGGTTAGGTCTGGGGATTTCACTCATCAGACTCATACTTTCGCATATTTCTCATACTTCATGGCTGGATCCTGGGCTGTTTCTGGATTGTATCCCGTAGTAATGTGGGACCACACTGAAACAATCAATTAACCCTGGTCTTGATAAATATTTTAGTGGATAGCGCATATTAGGTCTGGGATAGGTCTGCGATTTGCCCTAATCAGACTCATACTTTCGCACACTTCACATACTTGTTGAACGGATCCAAGGATTTTTCTGGTTTGGATCACGTAGTAATGTGGTACCACACTGAAACAGTCGACTAAACCTGGTTTCGATCAATATTTTAGAGGATAACACAAGTTAGGTCTGGGATAGGTCTGGGATTTGACCTCATCAGACTCATACTTTCGCGTGTTTCACATACTTGTTGAACAGATCCTGGGTTTTTTTCTGGTTTGGATCACGTAGTAGTGTGGTACCACACTGAAACAGTGCATTAAACCAGGTTTCGATCAATATTTTAGAGGATAACGCATGTTAGGTCTGGGATTGGTCTGGGATTTGCCCTAATCTGACTCATACTTTCGCACACTTCACATACTCGCTGAACTGATCCTGGGTTATTTTCTGGTTTGCATCACATAGTAATGTGGTACCACACTGATACTGTCGATTAAACCAGGTTTCGATCAATATTTTTGAGGATAACGCATGTTAGGTCTGGGTTAGGTCTGGGATTTGCTCTCATCAGGCTCATTCTTTCGCATATTTCTCATACTTGATGGCTAGATCCTGGGCTTTTTCTGGAACGCATCACGTAGTAATGAAGTACAACACTGAAACAGTCAATTAAACCAGGTTTCCATCAATATTTTAGAGGATAACGCATGTTAGGTCTAGGTTAGGTCTGGGGATTTCACTCATCAGACTCATACTTTCGCATATTTCTCATACTTCATGGCTGGATCCTGGGCTGTTTCTGGATTGTATCCCGTAGTAATGTGGGACCACACTGAAACAATCAATTAAACCTGGTCTTGATAAATATTTTAGTGGATAGCGCATATTAGGTCTGGGATAGGTCTGCGATTTGCCCTAATCAGACTCATACTTTCGCACACTTCACATACTTGTTGAACGGATCCTGGGATTTTTCTGGTTTGGATCACGTAGTAATGTGGTACCACACTGAAACAGTCGACTAAACCTGGTTTCGATCAATATTTTAGAGGATAACACAAGTTAGGTCTGGGATAGGTCTGGGATTTGACCTCATCAGACTCATACTTTCGCGTGTTTCACATACTTGTTGAACAGATCCTGGGATATTTTCTGGTTTGGGTCACATAGTAATGTGGGACCACACTGAAACAGTCAATTAAACCTGGTTTCGATCAATATTTTAGAGAATAATTCATGTCAGGTCTAGGTTATGTCTGGGATTTGCTCTCATCCGGCTCATTCTTTCGCATATTTCTCATACTTGGTGGCTAGATCCTGGGCTTTTTCTGGATTGCATCACGTAGTAGTGTGGTACCACACTGAAACAGTCCATTAAACCTGGTTTGGATCAATATTTTAGAGGATAACGCATGTTTGGTCTGGGTTAGGTCTAGGATTTGCCCTCATCAGGCTCATACTTTCGCATATTTCTCATACTTGATGGCTAGATCCTGGGCTTTTTATGGATTGCATCACGTAGTAATGAAGTACAACACTGAAACAGTCAATTAAACCTGGTTTCGATCAATATTTTAGAGAATAATTCATGTTAGGTCTAGGTTAGGTCTGGGATTTGCTCTCATCAGGCTCATTCTTTCGCATATTTCTCATACATGTAGAACAGATCCTGGGTTTTTTCTGGTTTGGATCACGTATTAATGTGGTACCACACTGAAACAGTCGACTAAACCTGGTTTCGATCAATATTTTAGAGGATACGCAAGTTACGTCTGGGATAGGTCTGGGATTTGCCCTCATCAGCCTCATACTTTCGCATATTGCTCATACTTCATGGCTAGATCCTGGGCTGTTTCTGGATTGTATCACGTAGTAAAGTGGTGCCACGCTGAAACAGTCAATTAAACCTGGTTTCGATCAATACTTTAGAGGATAACGCAAGTTAGGTCTGGGATAGGTCTAGGATTTGCCCTCATCAGGCTCTTACTTTCGCGTTTTTCATATACTTGTTGAACAGATCCTGGGTTTTTTCTGGTTTGGGTCACGTAGTAATGTGGTACCACACTGAAACATTCAATTAAGCCTGGTTTCGATCAATATTTTTAGAGGATAACGCAAGTTACGTCTGGGATAGGTCTGGGATTTGCCCTCATCAGGCTCATACTTTCGCGTTTTTCATATACTTGTTGAACAGATCCTGGGTTTTTTCTGGTTTGGGTCACGTAGTAATGTGGTACCACACTGAAACATTCAATTAAACCTGGTCTTGATAAATATTTTAGAGGCTAACGCATGTTAGGTTTGGGTTAGGTCCAGGATTTGCCCTCATCAGGCTCATACTTTCGCAATATTTCTCATACTTCATGGCTAGATCCTGGGCTGTTTCTGGATTGTATCAGGTAGTAAAGTGGTACCACGCTGAAACAGTCAATTAAACCTGGTTTCGATCAATACTTTAGAGGATAACGGAAGTTAGGTCTGGGATAGGTCTAGGATTTGCCCTCATCAGGCTCTTACTTTCGCATATTTCTCATACTTCATGGCTAGATGCTGGGCAATTTCTGGATTGGATCACATAGTAAAGTGGTACCACACTGAAACATTCAACGAAACCTGGTCTGGATAAATATTTTAGAGGATAACGCATGTTAGGTCTGGGTTAGGTCTGGGATTTTCACTCATCAGACTCATACTTTCGCATTCTTCACATACTTGAAGAACAGATCCTGGGATATTTTCTGGTTTGGATCACATAGTAATGTGGTACCACACTGAAACAGTCGATTAAACCAGGTTTCGATCAATATTTTTGAGGCTAACGCATGTTAGGTCTGGGTTAGGTCTGGGATTTGCTCTCATCAGGCTCATTCTTTCGCATATTTCTCATACTTGATGGCTAGATCCTGGGCTTTTTCTGGATCGCATCACGTAGTAATGAAGTACAACACTGAAACAGTCAATTAAACCAGGTTTCCATCAATATTTTAGAGGATAACGCATGTTAGGTCTAGGTTAGGTCTGGGATTTTCACTCATCAGACTCATACTTTCGCATATTTCTCATACTTGTTGAACGGATCCTGGGTTATTTTCTGGTTTGGATCACATAGTATTGTGGTACCACACTGAAACAGTCGATTAAACCAGGTTTCGATCAATATTTTTGAGGATAACGCATGTTAGGTCTGGGTTAGGTCTAGGATTTGCTCTCGTCAGGCTCATACTTTCGCATATTTCTCATACATGTAGAACAGATCCTCGGTTTTTTCTGGTTTGGATCACGTATTAATGTGGTACCACACTGAAACAGTCGACTAAACCTGGTTTCGATCAATATTTTAGAGGATAACGCAAGTTACGTCTGGGATAGGTCTGGGATTTGCCCTCATCAGCCTCATACTTTCGCATATTGCTCATACTTCATGGCTAGATCCTGGGCTGTTTCAGGATTGTATCACGTAGTAAAGTGGTGCCACGCTGAAACAGTCAATTAAACCTGGTTTCGATCAATACTTTAGAGGATAACGCAAGTTAGGTCTGGGATAGGTCTAGGATTTGCCCTCATCAGGCTCTTACTTTCGCGTTTTTCATATACTTGTTGAACAGATCCTGGGTTTTTTCTGGTTTGGGTCACGTAGTAATGTGGTACCACACTGAAACATTCAATTAAACCTGGTTTCGATCAATATTTTAGAGGATAACGCAAGTTACGTCTGGGATAGGTCTGGGATTTGCCCTCATCAGGCTCATACTTTCGCGTTTTTCATATACTTGTTGAACAGATCCTGGGTTTTTTCTGGTTTGGGTCACGTAGTAATGTGGTACCACACTGAAACATTCAATTAAACCTGGTCTTGATAAATATTTTAGAGGATAACGCATGTTAGGTCTGGGTTAGGTCCAGGATTTGCCCTCATCAGGCTCATACTTTCGCAATATTTCTCATACTTCATGGCTAGATCCTGGGCTGTTTCTGGATTGTATCACGTAGTAAAGTGGTACCACGCTGAAACAGTCAATTAAAACTGGTTTCGATCAATACTTTAGAGGATAACGGAAGTTAGGTCTGGGATAGGTCTAGGATTTGCCCTCATCAGGCTCTTACTTTCGCATATTTCTCATACTTCATGGCTAGATGCTGGGCTATTTCTGGATTGGATCACATAGTAAAGTGGTACCACACTGAAACATTCAACGAAACCTGGTCTGGATAAATATTTTAGAGGATAACGCATGTTAGGTCTGAGTTAGGTCTGGGATTTTCACTCATCAGACTCATACTTTCGCATTCTTCACATACTTGAAGAACAGATCCTGGGATATTTTCTGGTTTGGATCACATAGTAATGTGGTACCACACTGAAACAGTCGATTAAACCAGGTTTCGATCAATATTTTTGAGGCTAACGCATGTTAGGTCTGGGTTAGGTCTGGGATTTGCTCTCATCAGGCTCATTCTTTCGCATATTTCTCATACTTGATGGCTAGATCCTGGGCTTTTTCTGGATCGCATCACGTAGTAATGAAGTACAACACTGAAACAGTCAATTAAACCAGGTTTCCATCAATATTTTAGAGGATAACGCATGTTAGGTCTAGGTTAGGTCTGGGATTTTCACTCATCAGACTCATACTTTCGCATATTTCTCATACTTGTTGAACGGATCCTGGGTTTTTTCTGGTTTGGACCACGTAGTAATGTGGTACCACACTGAAACAGTCGACTAAACCTGGTTTCGATCAATATTTTAGAGGATAACACAAGTTAGGTCTGGGATAGGTCTAGGATTTGCTCTCGTCAGGCTCATACTTTCGCATATTTCTCATACTTCATGGCTAGATCCTGGGCTATTTCTGGATTGGATCACGTAGTAATGTGGTACCACACTGAAACAGTCAATTAAACCTGGTCTTGATAAATATTTTAGAGGATAACGCATGTTAGGTCTGGGATAGGTCTGGGATTTGCCCTAATCAGACTCATACTTTCGCACACTTCACATAATCGTTGAACTGATCCTGGGTTATCTTCTGGTTTGGATCACATAGTATTGTGGTACCACACTGAAACAGTCGATTAAACCAGGTTTCGATCAATATTTTTGAGGATAACGCATGTTAGGTCTGGGTTAGGTCTAGGATTTGCTCTCGTCAGGCTCATACTTTCGCATATTTCTCATACTTGTTGAACGGATCCTGGGTTTTTTCTGGTTTGGATCACGTAGTAATGTGGTACCACACTGAAACAGTCGACTAAACCTGGTTTCGATCAATATTTTAGAGGATAACACAAGTTAGGTCTGGGATAGGTCTAGGATTTGCTCTCGTCAGGCTCATACTTTCGCATATTTCTCATACTTCATGGCTAGATCCTGGGCTATTTCTGGATTGGATCACGTAGTAATGTGGTACCACACTGAAACAGTCAATTAAACCTGGTCTTGATAAATATTTCAGAGGATAACGCATGTTAGGTCTGGGATAGGTCTGGGATTTGCCCTAATCAGACTCATACTTTCGCACACTTCACATACTCGTTGAACTGATCCTGGGTTATTTTCTGGTTTGGATCACATAGTATTGTGGTACCACACTGAAACAGTCGATTAAACCAGGTTTCGATCAATATTTTTGAGGATAACGCATGTTAGGTCTGGGTTAGGTCTAAGATTTGCTCTCGTCAGGCTCATACTTTCGCATATTTCTCATACTTCATGGCTAGATCCTGGGCTATTTCTGGATTGGATCACGTAGTAATGTGGTACCACACTGAAACATTCAATTAAACCTGGTCTTGGTAAATATTTTAGAGGATAACGCATGTTAGGTTTGAGTTAGGTCTAGGATTTGCCCTCATCAGGCTCATACTTTCGCATATTTCTCATACTTCATGGCTAGATCCTGGGTCTTTTCTGGTTTGGATCACGTAGTAATGTGGTACCACACTGAAACAGTCGATTAAACCTGGTTTCGATCAATATCTTAGAGGATAACACAAGTTAGATCTGGGATAGGTCTGGGATTTGACCTCATCAGACTCATACTTTCGCACCCTTCACATACTCGTTGAGCAGATCCTGGGTTATTTTCTGGTTTGGACCACGTAGTAATGTGGTACCACACTGAAACAGTCGACTAAACCTGGTTTCGATCAATATTTTAGAGGATAACACAAGTTAGGTCTGGGATAGGTCTAGGATTTGCTCTCGTCAGGCTCATACTTTCGCATATTTCTCATACTTCATGGCTAGATCCTGGGCTATTTCTGGATTGGATCACGTAGTAATGTGGTACCACACTGAAACAGTCAATTAAACCTGGTCTTGATAAATATTTTAGAGGATAACGCATGTTAGGTCTGGGATAGGTCTGGGATTTGCCCTAATCAGACTCATACTTTCGCACACTTCACATAATCGTTGAACTGATCCTGGGTTATTTTCTGGTTTGGATCACATAGTATTGTGGTACCACACTGAAACAGTCGATTAAACCAGGTTTCGATCAATATTTTTGAGGATAACGCATGTTAGGTCTGGGTTAGGTCTAGGATTTGCTCTCGTCAGGCTCATACTTTCGCATATTTCTCATACTTGTTGAACGGATCCTGGGTTTTTTCTGGTTTGGATCACGTAGTAATGTGGTACCACACTGAAACAGTCGACTAAACCTGGTTTCGATCAATATTTTAGAGGATAACACAAGTTAGGTCTGGGATAGGTCTAGGATTTGCTCTCGTCAGGCTCATACTTTCGCATATTTCTCATACTTCATGGCTAGATCCTGGGCTATTTCTGGATTGGATCACGTAGTAATGTGGTACCACACTGAAACAGTCAATTAAACCTGGTCTTGATAAATATTTCAGAGGATAACGCATGTTAGGTCTGGGATAGGTCTGGGATTTGCCCTAATCAGACTCATACTTTCGCACACTTCACATACTCGTTGAACTGATCCTGGGTTATTTTCTGGTTTGGATCACATAGTATTGTGGTACCACACTGAAACAGTCGATTAAACCAGGTTTCGATCAATATTTTTGAGGATAACGCATGTTAGGTCTGGGTTAGGTCTAAGATTTGCTCTCGTCAGGCTCATACTTTCGCATATTTCTCATACTTCATGGCTAGATCCTGGGCTATTTCTGGATTGGATCACGTAGTAATGTGGTACCACACTGAAACATTCAATTAAACCTGGTCTTGGTAAATATTTTAGAGGATAACGCATGTTAGGTTTGAGTTAGGTCTAGGATTTGCCCTCATCAGGCTCATACTTTCGCATATTTCTCATACTTCATGGCTAGATCCTGGGTCTTTTCTGGTTTGGATCACGTAGTAATGTGGTACCACACTGAAACAGTCGATTAAACCTGGTTTCGATCAATATCTTAGAGGATAACACAAGTTAGATCTGGGATAGGTCTGGGATTTGACCTCATCAGACTCATACTTTCGCACCCTTCACATACTCGTTGAGCAGATCCTGGGTTATTTTCTGGTTTGGATCACATAGTAATGTGGTACCACACTGAAACAGTCGATTAAACCAGGTTTCGATCAATATTTTTCAGGATAACGCATGTTAGGTCTAGGTTGGGCCTGGGATTTTCACTCATCAGACTCATACTTTCGCATTCTTCACATACTTGTTGAACGGATCCTGGGTTATTTTCTGGTTTGGATCACATAGTAATGTGGTACCACACAGAAACTGTCCATTAAACCTGGTTGCGATCAATATTTTAGAGGATAACGCAAGTAGGGTCTGGGATAGGTCTAGGATTTGCCCTCATCAGGCTCTTACTATCGCATATTTCTCATACTTCATGGCTAGATCCTGGGCTATTTCTGAATTGGTTCATGTAGTAATGTGGTACCACACTGAAACAGTCAATTAAACCTGGTTTCGATCAATATTTTAGAGGATAACGCAAGTTAGGTCTGGGATAGGTCTGGGATTTGCCCTCATCAGGCTCATACTTTCGCGTTTTTCACATACTTGTTGAACAGATCCTGGGTGTTTTCTGGTTTGGATCACGTAGTAATGTGGTACCACACTAAAACAGTCAATTAAACCTGGTTTCGATCAATATTTTAGAGGATAACGCAAGTTAGGTCTGGGATAGGTCTGGGATTAGCCCTCATCAGACTCATACTTTCGCAAACTTCACATACTGGATGACAAGATCCTGGGTTTTTTTCTGGTTTGGATCACGTAGTAATGTGTTTCCACACTGAAACAGTCGATTAAACCTGGTTTCGATCAATATTTTAGAGGCTAACGCAAGTTAGGTCTGGGATAGGTCTGGGATTTGCTCTCATCAGGCTCAGTCTGTCGCATATTTCACATACTCGTTGAATAGATCCTGGGTTATTTTCTGGTTTGGATCACATAGTAATGTGGTACCACACTGAAACAGTCGATTAAACCAGGTTTCGCTCAATATTTTAGAGGATAACGCATGTTAGGTCTAGGTTAGGCATGGGATTTTCACTCATCAGACTCATACTTTCGCATTCTTCACATACTTGTTGAGCGGAGCCTGGGTTTTTTCTGGTTTGGATCACGTAGTAATATGGGTCCACACTGATACATTCAACTAAACCTGGTCTTGATAAATATCTTAGAGGATAACGCATGTTAGGTCTGGGATAGGACTGGGATTTGCCCTCATCAGACTCATACTTTCGCACACTTCACATACTCGTTGAATAGATCCTGGGTTATTTTCTGGTTTGGATCACATAGTAATGTGGTACCACACTGAAACAGTCGATTAAACCAGGTTTCGATCAATATTTTTGAGGATAACGCATGTTAGGTCTAGGTTAGGCATGGGATTTTCACTCATCAGACTCATACTTTCGCATTCTTCACATACTTGTTGAGCGGATCCTGGGTTTTTTCTGGTTTGGATCACGTCGTAATGTGGGCCCACACTGAAACAATCAATTAAACCTGGTCTTGATAAATATTTTAGAGGATAACGCATGTTAGGTCTGGGATAGGTCTGGGATTTGCCCTCATCAGACTCATACTTTCGCACACTTCACATACGCGTTGAACAGATCCTGGGTTATTTTCTGGTTTTGATCACGTAGTAATGTGGTTCCACACTGAAACAGTCGATTAAACCTGGTTTCGATTAATATTTTAGAGGATAACGCAAGTTAAGTCTGGGATTGGTCTGGGATTTGACCTCATCAGACTCATACTTTCGCACACTTCACATACTCGTTGTACAGATCCTGGGTTATTTTCTGGTTTGGATCACATAGTAATGTGGTACCACACTGAAACATTCAATTAAACCTGGTTTCGATCAATATTTTAGAGGATAACGCAAGTTAGGTCTGGGATAGGTCTGGGATTTGCCCTCATCAGGCTCATACCTTCGCGTTTTTCACATACTAGTTGAACAGATCCTAGGTTTTGTCTGGTTTGGATCCCGTAGTAGTGAGGTACCACACTGAAACAGTCCATTAAACCTGGTTTCGCTCAATATTTTAGAGGATAACGCATGTTAGGTCTAGGTCAGGCCTGGTTTTTTCACTCATCAGACTCATACTTTCGCATTCTTCACATACTTGTTGAACGGATCCTGGGTTTTTTCTGGTTTGGGTCACGTAGTAATGTGGGACCACACTGAAACAGTCAATGAAACCTGGTTTCGACCAATATTTTGGAGAATAATTCATGTTAGGTCTAGGTTCGGTCTGGGATTTGCTCTCATCAGGCTCATACTTCCGCACACTTCACATACTTGTTGAACGGATCCTGGGTTTTTTCTGGTTTGGATCACGTAGTAGTGTGGTGCCACACTGAAACAGTCCATTAAACCTGGTTTCGCTCAATATTTTAGAGGATAACGCATGTTAGGTCGAGGTCAGGCCTGGGATTTTCATTCATCAGACTCATACTTTCGCATTCTTCACATACTTGTTGAACGGATCCTGGGTTTTTTCTGGCTTGGATCAGGTAGTAATGTGGGTCCACACTGAAACAATCAATTAAACCTGGTCTTGATAAATATTTTAGAAGATAACGCATGTTAGGTCACGGATAGGTCTGGGATTTGCCCTCATCAGGCTTATACTTTCGCACACTTCACATACTCGTTGAACAGATCCTGCGTTATTTTCTGGTTTGGATCACATAGTAATGTGGTACCACACTGAAACAGTCGATTAAACCAGGTTTCGATCAATATTTTTGAGGATAACGCATGTTAGGTCTAGGTTAGGCCTGGGATTTTCACTCATCAGCCTCATACTTTCGCATTCTTCACATACTTGTTGAACGGATCCTGGGTTTTTTCTGGTTTGGATCACGTAGTAATGTGGGTCCACTCTGAAACAATCAATTAAACCTGGTCTTGATAAATATTTTAGAGGATAACGCATGTTAGGTCTGGGATAGGTCTGGGATTTGTCCTCATCAGACTCATACTTTCGCACACTTCACATACTCGTTGAACAGATCCTGGGTTATTTTCTGGTTTGGATCACATAGTAATGTGGTACCACACTGAAACAGTCGATTAAACCAGGTTTCGATCAATATTTTTGAGGAGAACGCATGTTAGGTCTAGGTTAGGCCTGGGGTTTTCACTCATCAGACTCATACTTTCGCATTCTTCACATACTTGTTGAACTGATCCTGGGTTTTTTCTGGTTTGGATCACGTAGTAATGTGGTTCCACACTGAAACAGTCAATTAAACCTGGTTTCGACCAATATTTTAGAGAATAATTCATGTTAGGTCTAGGTTAGGACTGGGATTTCCTCTCATCCGGCTCATTCTTTCGCATCTTTCTCATACATCATGGCTAGATCCTGGGCTATTTCTGGATTGTATTACGTAGTAATGTAGTGCAACACTGAAACAGTCAATTAAACCTGGTATCCATCAATATTTTAGAGGACAACGTAATTTAGGTCTGGGTTAGGCCTGGGATTTGCCCTCATCAGACTCATACTTTCGCATACTTCACATACTTGTTGAACAGATCCTGGGGTTTTTCCGGTTTGGATCACGTAGTAATGTGGTACCACACTGAAACAGTCGATTAAACCTGGTTTCGATCAATATTTTTGAGCATAACGCATGTTAGGTCTAGGTTAGGTCTGGGATTTGCTCTCATCAGGCTCGTACTTTCGCATATTTCTCATACTTGATGGGCAGATTCTGGGCTTTTTGTGGATTGGATCACGTAGTAATTTAGTAGCACACTGAAACAGTCGATTAAACCTGGTTTCGATCAATATATATGAGCATAGCGCATGTTAGGTCTAGGTTAGGCCTGGAATTTGCCCTCATCAGACTCATACTTGCGCACACTTCACATACTCGTTGAACAGATCCTGGGTTATTTTCTGGTTTGGATCACATAGTAATGTGGTACCACACTGAAACAGTCGATTAAACCAGGTTTCGATCAATATTTTTGAGGATAACGCATGTTAGGTCTAGGTTAGGCCTGGGATTTTCACTCATCAGACTCATACTTTCGCATTCTTCACATACTTGTTGAACGGATCCTGGGTTTTTTCTGGTTTGGATCACGTAGTAATGTTGTTCCACACTGAAACAGTCAATTAAACCTGGTTTCGACCAATATTTTAGAGGACAACGCAAGTTAGGTCTGGGATAGGTCTGGGATTTGCCCTCATCAGGCTCATACTTTCGCGTTTTTCACATACTTGTTGAACAGATCCTGGGTTTTTTCTGGTTTGGATCCCATAGTAGTGTGGTACCACACTGAAACAGTCCATTAAACCTGGTTTCGCTCAATATTTTAGAGGATAACGCATGTTAGGTCTGGGAGAGGTCTGGGATTTGCCCTCATCAGACTCATACTTTCGCACACTTCACATACTTGATGGCTAGATCCTGGGCTGTTTCTGGATTGTATGACGTAGTAATGTGGTACCACACTGAAACAGTCAATTAAACCTGGTTTCGATCAATATTTTAGAGGATAACGCATGTTAGGTCTGGGTTAGGTCTAGGATTTGCCCTCATCAGGCTCATTCTTTCGCATATTTCTCATACTTGATGGCTAGATCCTGGGCTTTTTCTGGATTGCATCACGTAGTAATGAAGTACAACACTGAAACAGTCAATTAAACCTGGTTTCCATCAATATTTTAGAGGAAAACGCATGTTAGGTCTGGGATAGGTCTGGGATTTGCCCTCATCAGACTCATACTTTCGCACACTTCACATACTCGTTGAACAGATCCTGGGTTATTTTCTGGTTTGGATCACATAGTAATGTGGTACCACACTGAAACAGTCGATTAAACCAGGTTTCGATCAATATTTTTCAGGATAACGCATGTTAGGTCTAGGTTAGGCCTGGGATTTTCACTCATCAGACTCATACTTTCGCATTCTTCACATACTTGTAGAACGGATCCTGGGTTTTTACTGGTTTGGATCACGTAGTAATGTGGGATCACACTGAAACATTCAATTAAACCTGGTTTCGATCAATATTTTAGAGGATAACGCAAGTTAGGTCTGGGATAGGTCCGGGATTTGCCCTCATCAGGCTCATACTTTCGCGTTTTTCACATACTTGTTGAACAGATCCTGGGTTTTTTCTGGTTTGGGTCACGTAGTAGTGTGATACTACACTGAAACATTCAGTTAAACCTGGTCGTGATAAACATTTTAGTGGATAACGCATGTTAGGTCTGGGTTAGGTCTAGGATTTGCCCTCATCATGCTCATTCTTTCGCATATCTCTCATACTTGATGGCTAGATCCTGGGCTTTTTCTGGATTGCATCACGTAGTAATGAAGTACAACACTGAAACAGTCAATTAAACCTGGTTTCGATCAATATTTTAGAGAATAATTCATGTTAGGTCTAGGTTAGGTCTGGGATTTGCTCTCATCAGGCACATTCTTTCGCATATTTCTCATACTTGATGGCTAGATCGTGGGCTGTTTCTGGATTGTATGACGTAGTAATGTGGTACCACACTGAAACAGTCAATTAAACCTGGTTTCGATCAATATTTTAGAGGATAACGCAAGTTAGGTCTAGGTTAGGCCTGGGATTTGCCCTCATCAGGGTCATACTTTCGAAGTTTTATCATACATGTTAACCTGATCGAGGGTTTTTTCTGCTTTGGATCACGTAGTAAAGTGGTACCACACTGAAACATTCAATTAAACCTGGTCTTGATAAATATTTTAGAGGATAACGCATGTTAGGTCTAGGTTAGTTCTGGGATTTGCTCTCATCAGGCTCATTCCTTCGCATATTTCTCATACTTGATGGCTAGATCCTGGGCTTTTTCTGGATTGCATCACGTAGTAATAAAGTACAACACTGAAACAGTCAATGAAACCTGGTTTCCATCAATATCTTAGAGGACAACGCAAGTTAGGTCTGGCATAGGTCTGGGATTCGCCCTCATCAGGCTCATACTTTCGCGTTTTTCACATACTTGTTGAACGGATCCTGGGTTTTTTCTGGTTTGTATCACGTAGTAGTGTGGTATCACACTGAAACAGTCCATTAAACCTGGTTTGGATCAATATTTTAGAGGATAACGCATGTTAGGTCTAGGTTAGCCCTGGGATTTTCACTCATCAGACTCATACTTTCGCATTCTTCACATACTTGCTGAACTGATCCTGGGTTTTTTCTGGTTTGGATCACGTAGTAATGTGGTACCACACTGAAACAGTCGATTAAACCTGGTTTCGATCAATATCTTAGAGGATAACGCAAGTTAAGTCTGGGATTGGTCTGGGATTTGACCTCATCAGACACATACTTTCGCACACTTCACATACTCGTTGAACAGATCCTGGGTTATTTTCTGGTTTGGATCACATAGTAATGTGGTACCACACTGAAACAGTCGATTAAACCAGGTTTCGATCAATATTTTAGAGGATAACGCATGTTAGGTCTAGGTTAGGTCTGGGATTTTCGCTCATGAGACTCATACTTTCGCATACTTCACATACTTGTTGAACGGATCCTGGGTTTTTTCTGGTTTGGTTCAGGTAGTAATGTGGTACCACACTGAAACATTCAATTAAACCTGGTCTTGATAAATATTTTAGAGGATAACGCAAGTTAAGTCTGGGATTGGTCTGGGATTTGACCTCATCAGACACATACTTTCGCACACTTCACATACTCGTTGAACAGATCCTGGGTTATTTTCTGGTTTGGATCACGTAGTAATGTGGTACCACACTGAAACAGTCGATTAAACCTGGTTTCGATCAATATCTTAGAGGATAACGCAAGTTAAGTCTGGGATTGGTCTGGGATTTGACCTCATCAGACACATACTTTCGCACACTTCACATACTCGTTGAACAGATCCTGGGTTATTTTCTGGTTTGGATCACATAGTAATGTGGTACCACACTGAAACAGTCGATTAAACCAGGTTTCGATCAATATTTTAGAGGATAACGCATGTTAGGTCTAGGTTAGGTCTGGGATTTTCGCTCATGAGACTCATACTTTCGCATACTTCACATACTTGTTGAACGGATCCTGGGTTTTTTCTGGTTTGGTTCAGGTAGTAATGTGGTACCACACTGAAACATTCAATTAAACCTGGTCTTGATAAATATTTTAGAGGATAACGCATGTTAGGTTTGGGTTAGGTCTAGGATTTGCCCTCATCAGGCTCATTCTTTCGCATATTTCTCATAGTTGATGGCTAGATCCTGGGCTTTTTCTGGATTGCATCACGTAGTAATGAAGTACAATACTGAAACAGTCAATTAAACCTGGTTTCGATCAATATTTTAGAGAATAATTCATGTTAGGTCTAGGTTAGGTCTGGGATTTGCTCTCATCAGGCTCGTTCTTTCGCATATTTCTCATACTTGATGGCTAGATCCTGGGCTTTTTCTGGATTGCATCACGTAGTAATGAGGTACAACACTGAAACAGTCAATTAAACCTGGTTTCCATCAATATCTTAGAGGACAACGCAAGTTAGGTCTGGGATAGGTCTGGGATTTGCCCTCATCAGGCTCATACTTTCGCGTTTTTCACATACTTGTTGTACAGATCCTGGGTTTTCTCTGGTTTGGATTACGTAGTAGTGTGGTACCACAGTGAAACAGCCGATTAAACCAGGTTTCGATGAATATTTTTGAGGATACCGCATGTTAGGTCTAGGTTAGCCCTGGGATTTTCACTCATCAGACTCATACTTTCGCATTCTACTCCTACTTGTTGAACTGATCCTGGGTTTTTTCTGGTTTGGATCACGTAGTAATGTGGTACCACACTGGAACAGTCAATTAAACCTGGTTTCGATCAATATTTTAGAGGATAACGCAAGTTAGGTCTGGCATAGGTCTGGGATTCGCCCTCATCAGGCTCATACTTTCGCGTTTTTCACATACGTGTTGAACGATTCCTGGGTTTTTTCTGGTTTGGATCACGTTGTAGTGTGGGACCACACTGAAACAATCAATTAAACCTGGTCTTGATAAATATTTTAGAGGATAACGCATGTTAGGTTTGGGTTAGGTCTAGGATTTGCCCTCAGCAGGCTCATACTTTCGCATATCTCTCATACTTCATGGCCAGATCCTGGGCTGTTTCTGGATTGTATCACGTAGTAATGTGGTACCACGCTGAAACAGTCAGTTAAACCTGGTTTCGATCAGTATTTTAGAGGATAACGCAAGTAAGGTCTGGCATAGGTCTGGGATTCGCCCTCATCAGGCTCATACTTTCGCGTTTTTCACATACTTGTTGAACAGATCCTGGGTTTTTTCTGGTTTGTATCACGTAGTAGTGTGGTACCACACTGAAACAGTCCATTAAACCTGGTTTGGATCAATATTTTAGAGGATAACGCATGTTAGGTCTAGGTTAGCCCTGGGATTTTCACTCATCAGACTCATACTTTCGCATTCTTCACATACTTGCTGAACTGATCCTGGGTTTTTTCTGGTTTGGGTCACGTAGTATTGTGGTACCACACTGAAACTGTCGATTAAACCTGGTTTCGATCAATATCTTAGAGGATAACGCAAGTTATGTCTGGGTTAGGTCTAGGATTTGCCCTCATCAGGCTCATACTTCCGCATATTTCTCATGCTTCATGGCTAGATCCTGGGCTATTTCCGGATTGCATCACGTAGTAATGTAGTACCACACTGAAACAGTCAATTAAAGCTGGTTTCCATCACTATTTTAGAGGACAACTCAACTTATGTCTGGGATAGGTCTGGGATTTGCCCTCGTCAGGATCATACTTTCGCATTTTTCACATTCTTGTTGAACAGATCCTGGGTTTTTTCTGGTTTGGATCACGCATTAGTGTAGTACCACACGGAAACATTCAATTAAACCTGGTCTTGATAAATATTTTAGAGGATAACGCATGATAGGTCTAGGTTAGGCCTGGGATTTGCTCTCATCAGGCTCGTACTTTCGCATATTTCTCATACTTAATGGGCAGATTCTGGGCTTTTTGTGGATTGGATCACGTAGTAATTTAGTAGCACACTGAAACAGTCAAGTAAACCTGGTTTCGATCAATATTTTAGAAGACAACGCAAGTTAGGTCTGGGATAGGTCTGGGATATGCCCTGATCAGGCTCATTCTTTCGCATATTTCTCATACTTGATGGCTAGATCCTGGGCTTTTTCTGGATTGGATCACGTAGTAATGTAGAACCACACTGAAACAGTCAACTAACTCTGGTTACGATCACTATTTTAGAAGATAACGCATGTTAGGTCTGGGATAGGTCTGGGATTTTCACACATCAGACTCATACTTTCGCATTCTTCACATACTTGTTGAACGGATCCTGTGCTTTTACTGGTTTGGTTCACGTAGTAATGTGGTACCACACTGACACATTCAATTAAACCTGGTCTTGATAAATATTTTTGAGGATATCGCATGCTAGGTCTAGGTTAGGCCTGGGATTTGCCCCCATAAGACCCATACCTTCGCATATTTCTCATACTTCATGGCTAGATCCTGGGCTATTTATAGATTGGATCACGTAGTAAAGTGGTACCACACTAAAACAGTCAATTAAACCTGGTTTCGATCAATATTTTAGAGGACAACGCAAGTTAGGTCTGGGATAGGTATGGGATTTGCCCTCATCAGGCTCATACTTTCGCATATTTCTCATAATTCATGGCTAGATCCTGGGCTATTTCTGGATTGCATCACGTAGTAATGTAGTACCACACTGAAACAGTCAATTAAACCTGGTTTCCATCACTAGTTTAGAGGACAACTCAAGTTAGGTCTGGGATAGATCTGGGATATGCCCTCGTCAGGATCATACTTTCGCATTTTTCACATACTTGTTGAACAGATCCTGGCTTTTTTCTGGTTTGGATCACGCAGTAATGTGGTACCACACTGAAACTGTCCACTAAACCTGGTTTCGATCAATATTTTAGAGGATAACGTATGTTATGTCTAGGTTAGGCCTGGGATTTGCCCTCATCAGACTCATACCTACGCATACTTCACATACTTGTTAAACAGATCCTGGGTTTTTTTCTGGTTTGGATCACGTAGTAATGAGGTACCACTCTGAAACAGTCGATTAAACATGGTTTCGATCAATATTTTTGAGGATAACGCAAGTTATGTCTGGGATAGGTCTGGGGATTTGCCATCATCAGTCTCATTCTTTCGCATTCCACACATACTTCTTGAACAGATCCCGGGTTTTTTCTGGTTTCCATCACGTAGTAATGTGGTACCACACTGAAGCATACCAATAAACCTGGTTTCGATTTTTATTTTAGAGGATAACACATGTTATGTCTAGGTTAGGTCTAGGATTTGCCCTCGTCAGGATCATACTTTCGCATATTTCTCATACTTGATGGCTAGATCCTGGGCTTTTTCTGGATTGCATCACGTAGTAATGTAGTACCACACTGAAACAGTCAATTAAACGTGGTTCCCATCAATATTTTAGAGGATAACGCATGCTAGGTCTGGGACAGGTCTGGGATTTGCCCTCATCAGACCCATACTTTCGCATATTTCTCATACTTCATGGCTAGATCCTGGGCTTTTTCTGGATTGCATCACGTAGTAATGAAGTACAACACCGAAACAGTCAATTAAACCTGGTTTCCATCAATATTTTAGAGGACAGCGCATGTTAGGTCTAGGTTAGGCCTGGGATTTGCCCTCATCAGGGTCATACTTTCGCAGTTTTAACATACATGTCGACCTGATCGAGGGTTTTTTCTGCTTTGGATCACGTAGTAAAGTGGTACCACACTGAAACAGTCCATTAAACCTGGTTTGGATCAATATTTTAGAGGATAACGCATGTTCGGTCTAGGTTAGCCCTGGGATTTTCACTCATCAGACTCATACTTTCGCATTCTTCACATACTTGTTGAACGGATCCTGGGTTTTTTCTGGGTTGGTTCACGTAGTAATGTGTTACCACACTGAAGCATTCAATTAAACCTGGTCTTGATAAATATTTTAGAGGATAACGCATGCTAGGTCTAGGTTAGGCCTGGGATTTGCCCCCATCAGACCCATACCTTCGCATATTTCTCATACTTCATGGCTAGATCCTGGGCTATTTATAGATTGGATCACGTAGTAATGTGGCACCACACTGAAACAGTCAATTAAACCTGGTTTCGATCAATATTTTAGAGGATAACGCAAGTTATGTCTGGGTTAGGTCTAGGATTTGCCCTCATCAGGCTCATACTTCCGCATATTTCTCATGCTTCATGGCTAGATCCTGGGCTATTTCTGGATTGCATCACGTAGTAATGTAGTACCACACTGAAACAGTCAATTAAACCTGGTTTCCATCACTATTTTAGAGGACAACTCAACTTAAGTCTGGGATAGGTCTGGGATTTGCCCTCGTCAGGATCATACTTTCGCATTTTTCACATTCTTGTTGAACAGATCCTGGGTTTTTTCTGGTTTGGATCACGCATTAGTGTAGTACCACACAGAAACATTCAAGTAAACCTGGTCTTGATAAATATTTTAGAGGATAACGCATGATAGGTCTAGGTTAGGCCTGGGATTTGCTCTCATCAGGCTCGTACTTTCGCATATTTCTCATACTTAATGGGCAGATTCTGGGCTTTTTGTGGATTGGATCACGTAGTAATTTAGTAGCACACTGAAACAGTCAAGTAAACCTGGTTTCGATCAATATTTTAGAAGACAACGCAAGTTAGGTCTGGGATAGGTCTGGGATATGCCCTGATCAGGCTCATTCTTTCGCATATTTCTCATACTTGATGGCTAGATCCTGGGCTTTTTTTGGATTGGATCACGTAGTAATGTAGAACCACACTGAAACAGTCAACTAACTCTGGTTACGATCACTATTTTAGAAGATAACGCATGTTAGGTCTGGGATAGGTCTGGGATTTTCACACATCAGACTCATACTTTCGCATTCTTCACATACTTGTTGAACGGATCCTGTGCTTTTACTGGTTTGGTTCACGTAGTAATGTGGTACCACACTGACACATTCAATTAAACCTGGTCTTGATAAATATTTTTGAGGATATCGCATGCTAGGTCTAGGTTAGGCCTGGGATTTGCCCCCATAAGACCCATACCTTCGCATATTTCTCATACTTCATGGCTAGATCCTGGGCTATTTATAGATTGGATCACGTAGTAAAGTGGTACCACACTAAAACAGTCAATTAAACCTGGTTTCGATCAATATTTTAGAGGACAACGCAAGTTAGGTCTGGGATAGGTATGGGATTTGCCCTCATCAGGCTCATACTTTCGCGTTTTTCACATGCTTCTTGAACAGATCCTGGGTTTTTTCTGCTATGGATCACGTAGTAATGTGGTACCACTCTGAAACAGTCGATTAAACCTGGTTTCGATCAATATTTTTGAGGATAACGCAAGTTATGTCTGGGATAGGTCTGGGGATTTGCCCTCATCAGTCTCATACTTTCGCATTCTTCACATACTTCTTGAACAGATCCCGGGTTTTTTCTGGTTTCGATCACGTAGTAATGAAGTACAACACCGAAACAGTCAATTAAACCTGGTTTCCATCAATATTTTAGAGGACAGCGCATGTTAGGTCTAGGTTAAGCCTGGGATTTGCCCTCATCAGGGTCATACTTTCGCATATTTCTCATACTTCATGGCTAGATCCTGGGCTATTGCTGGATTGCATCACGTAGTAATGTAGTACCACACTGAAACAGTCCATTAAACCTGGTTTCGATCAATATTTTAGAGGATAACGCAAGTTATGTCTGGGTTAGGTCTAGGATTTGCCCTCATCAGGCTCATACTTTCGAATATTTCTCATACTTCATGGCTAGATCCTGGGCTATTCCTGGATTGCATCACGTAGTAATGTAGTACCACACTGAAACAGTCAATTAAACCTGGTTTCCATCACTCTTTTAGAGGACAACTCAAGTTAGGTCTGGGATAGGTCTGGGATTTGCCCTCGTCAGGATCATAGTTTCGCATTTTTCACATACTTGTTGTACAGATCCTGGGTTTTATCCGGTTTGGATCACGCAGTAGTGTGGTACCACACTGAAACATTCAATTAAACCTGGTCTTGATAAATATTTTAGAGGACAACGCATGTTAGGTCTAGGTTAAGCCTGGGATTTGCCCTCATCAGGGTCATACTTTCGCATATTTCTCATACTTCATGGCTAGATCCTGGGCTATTGCTGGATTGCATCACGTAGTAATGTAGTACCACACTGAAACAGTCCATTAAACCTGGTTTCGATCAATATTTTTGAGGATAACGCATGTTAGATCTGGGTGAGGTCTAGGATTTGCCCCCATCAGGCTCATACTTTCGTATGTTTCTCATAATTCATGCCTAGATCCTGGGCTATTTCTGGATTGCATCACGTAGTGATGTAGTACCACACTGAAACAGTCAATTAAACCTGGTTTCCATCACTATTTTAGAGGACAACTCAAGTTAGGTCTGGGATAGTCTCATCAGGGTCATGCTTTCGCATATTTCGCATACTTGATGGCCAGATTCTGGGCCTTTTCTGGTTTGGATCACGTAGTAATGTGGTACCACACTGAAACAGTCCATTAAACCTGGTTTCGATCAATATTTTTGAGGATAACGCATGTTAGGTCTGGGTTAGGTCTAGGATTTGCCCTCATCAGGCTCATACTTTCGCATATTTCTCATAATTCATGGCTAGATCCTGGGCTATTTCTGGATTGCATCACGTAGTAATGTAGTACCACACTGAAACAGTCAATTAAACCTGGTTTCCATCACTAGTTTAGAGGACAACTCAAGTTAGGTCTGGGATAGGTCTGGGATATGCCCTCGTCAGGATCATACTTTCGCATTTTTCACATACTTGTTGAACAGATCCTGGCTTTTTTCTGGTTTGGATCACGCAGTAATGTGGTACCACACTGAAACTGTCCACTAAACCTGGTTTCGATCAATATTTTAGAGGATAACGTATGCTAGGTCTGGGACAGGTCTGGGATTTGCCCTCATCAGACCCATACTTTCGCATATTTCTCATACTTCATGGCTAGATCCTGGGCTTTTTCTGGATTGCATCACGTAGTAATGAAGTACAACACCGAAACAGTCAATTAAACCTGGTTTCCATCAATATTTTAGAGGACAGCGCATGTTAGGTCTAGGTTAGGCCTGGGATTTGCCCTCATCAGGGTCATACTTTCGCAGTTTTAACATACATGTCGACCTGATCGAGGGTTTTTTCTGCTTTGGATCACGTAGTAAAGTGGTACCACACTGAAACAGTCCATTAAACCTGGTTTGGATCAATATTTTAGAGGATAACGCATGTTCGGTCTAGGTTAGCCCTGGGATTTTCACTCATCAGACTCATACTTTCGCATTCTTCACATACTTGTTGAACGGATCCTGGGTTTTTTCTGGGTTGGTTCACGTAGTAATGTGTTACCACACTGAAGCATTCAATTAAACCTGGTCTTGATAAATATTTTAGAGGATAACGCATGCTAGGTCTAGGTTAGGCCTGGGATTTGCCCCCGTCAGACCCATACCTTCGCATATTTCTCATACTTCATGGCTAGATCCTGGGCTATTTATAGATTGGATCACGTAGTAATGTGGCACCACACTGAAACAGTCAATTAAACCTGGTTTCGATCAATATTTTAGAGGATAACGCAAGTTATGTCTGGGTTAGGTCTAGGATTTGCCCTCATCAGGCTCATACTTCCGCATATTTCTCATGCTTCATGGCTAGATCCTGGGCTATTTCTGGATTGCATCACGTAGTAATGTAGTACCACACTGAAACAGTCAATTAAACCTGGTTTCCATCACTATTTTAGAGGACAACTCAAGTTAAGTCTGGGATAGGTCTGGGATTTGCCCTCGTCAGGATCATACTTTCGCATTTTTCACATTCTTGTTGAACAGATCCTGGGTTTTTTCTGGTTTGGATCACGCATTAGTGTAGTACCACACGGAAACATTCAATTAAACCTGGTCTTGATAAATATTTTAGAGGATAACGCATGATAGGTCTAGGTTAGGCCTGGGATTTGCTCTCATCAGGCTCGTACTTTCGCATATTTCTCATACTTAATGGGTAGATTCTGGGCTTTTTGTGGATTGGATCACGTAGTAATTTAGTAGCACACTGAAACAGTCAAGTAAACCTGGTTTCGATCAATATTTTAGAAGACAACGCAAGTTAGGTCTGGGATAGGTCTGGGATATGCCCTGATCAGGCTCATTCTTTCGCATATTTCTCATACTTGATGGCTAGATCCTGGGCTTTTTTTGGATTGGATCACGTAGTAATGTAGAACCACACTGAAACAGTCAACTAACTCTGGTTACGATCACTATTTTAGAAGATAACGCATGTTAGGTCTGGGATAGGTCTGGGATTTTCACACATCAGACTCATACTTTCGCATTCTTCACATACTTGTTGAACGGATCCTGTGCTTTTACTGGTTTGGTTCACGTAGTAATGTGGTACCACACTGACACATTCAATTAAACCTGGTCTTGATAAATATTTTTGAGGATATCGCATGCTAGGTCTAGGTTAGGCCTGGGATTTGCCCCCATAAGACCCATACCTTCGCATATTTCTCATACTTCATGGCTAGATCCTGGGCTATTTATAGATTGGATCACGTAGTAATGTGGCACCACACTGAAACAGTCAATTAAACCTGGTTTCGATCAATATTTTAGAGGATAACGCAAGTTAGGTCTGGGATAGGTCTGGGATTCGCCCTCATCAGGCACATACTTTCGCGTTATTCACATTCTTCTTGAACATATCCTGGGTTTTTTCTGGTTTGGATCACATAGTAATGTGGTACCACACTGAAACAGTCCATTAAACCTGGTTTCGATCAATATTTTAGAGGATAATGCATGTTATGTCTAGGTTAGGCCTGGGACTAGCCCTCATCAGATTCATACTTTCGCATACTTCACATACTTGTTGAACAGATCCTGGGTTTTTTTCTGGTTTGGATCACGTAGTAATGAGGTACCACACTGAAACAGTCGATTAAACCTGGTTTCGATCTATATTTTTGAGGATAACGCATGTTAGGTCTAGGTTAGGCCTGGGATTTTCACTCATCAGACTCATACTTTCACATTCTTCACATACTTGTTGAACGGATCCAGACTTTTTACTGGTTTGGATCACGTAGTAATGTGGTACCACACTGAAACATTCAATTAAACCTGGTCTTGATAAATATTTTAGAGGATAACGCATGTTAGGTCAGGGTAAGGTCTAGGATTTGCCCCCATCAGGCTCATACTTTCGCATATTTCTAATACTTCATGGCTAGATCCTGGGCTCTTTCTGGATTGGATCACGTAGTAATGTGGTACCACACTGAAACAGTCCATTAAACCTGGTTTCGATCAATATTTTTGAGGATAACACATGTTAGGTCTAGGTTAGGACTGGGATTTGCTCTCATCAGTCTCATACTTTCGCATTCTTCACATACTTCTTGAACAGATCCCGGGTTTTCTCTGGTTTCGATCTCGTAGTAATGTGGTACCACACTGAAGCATACCAATAAACCTGGTTTCGATTTTTATTTTAGAGGATAACACATGTTAGGTCTAGGTTATGTCTGGGATTTGCCCTCATCAGGCTCATACTTTCGCATATTTCTCATAATTCATGCCTAGATCCTGGGCTATTTCTGGATTGCATCACATAGTGATGTAGTACCACACTGAAACAGTCAATTAAACCTGGTTTCCATCACTATTTTAGAGGACAACTCAAGTTAGGTCTCGGATAGTCTCATCAGGGTCATGCTTTCGCATATTTCTCATACTTGATGGCCAGATTCTGGGCCTTTTCTGGTTTGGATCACGCAGTAGTGTGGTACCACACTGAAACATTCAATTAAACCTGGTTTCGATCAATATTTTAGAGGACAACGCAAGTTAGGTCTGGGATAGGTATGGGATTTGCCCTCATCAGGGTCATACTTTCGCATTTTTCACATACTTGTTGAACAGATCCTGGGTTTTTTCTGGTTTGGATCACGCAGTAATGTGGTACCACACTGAAACTGTCCACTAAACCTGGTTTCGATCAATATTTGAGAGGATAACGTATGTTATGTCTAGGTTAGGCCTGGGATTTGCCCTCATCAGACTCATACTTACGCATACTTCGCATACTTGTTAAACAGATCCTGCGTTTTTTTCTGGTTTGGATCACGTCGTAATATGGTACCACTCTGAAACAGTCCATTAAACCTGGTTTCGATCAATATTTTTGAGGATAACGCATGTTAGGTCTGGGTGAGGTCTAGGATTTGCCCTCATCAGGCTCATACTTTCGCATATTTCTCATAATTCATGCCTAGATCCTGGGCTATTTCTGGATTGCATCACGTAGTGATGTAGTACCACACTGAAACAGTCAATTAAACCTGGTTTCCATCACTATTTTAGAGGACAACTCAAGTTAGGTCTGAGATAGTCTCATCAGGATCATGCTTTCGCATATTTCTCATACTTGATGGCCAGATTCTGGGCCTTTTCTGGTTTGGATCACGCAGTAGTGTGGTACCACACTGAAACATTCAATTAAACCTGGTCTTGATAAATATCTTAGAGGATAACGCATGTTATGTCTAGGTTAGGCCTGGGATTTGCCCTCATCAGGGTCATACTTTCGCAGTTTTAACATACGTGTTAACCTAATCGGGGGTTTTTTCTGCTATGGATCACGTAGTAAAGTGGTACCACACTAAAACAGTCAATTAAACCTGGTTTCGATCAATATTTTAGAGGACAACGCAAGTTAGGTCTGGGATAGGTATGGGATTTGCCCTCATCAGGCTCATACTTTCGCGTTTTTCACATTCTTCTTGAACAGATCCTGGGTTTTTTCTGCTATGGATGACGTAGTAATGTGGTACCACTCTGAAACAGTCGATTAAACCTGGTTTCGATCAATATTTTTGAGGATAACGCAAGTTATGTCTGGGATAGGTCTGGGGATTTGCCCTCATCAGTCTCATACTTTCGCATTCTTCACATACTTCTTGAACAGATCCCGGGTTTTTTCTGGTTTCGATCACGTAGTAATGAAGTACAACACCGAAACAGTCAATTAAACCTGGTTTCCATCAATATTTTAGAGGACAGCGCATGTTAGGTCTAGGTTAGGCCTGGGATTTGCCCTCATCAGGGTCATACTTTCGCATATTTCTCATACTTCATGCCTAGATCCTGGGCTATTCCTGGATTGCATCACGTAGTAATGTAGTACCACACTGAAACAGTCAATTAAACCTGGTTTCCATCACTATTTTAGAGGACAACTCAAGTTAGGTCTGGGATAGGTCTGGGATTTGCCCTCGTCAGGATCATACTTTCGCATTTTTCACATACTTGTTGTACAGATCCTGGGTTTTATCCGGTTTGGATCACGCAGTAGTGTGGTACCACACTGAAACATTCAATTAAACCTGGTCTTGATAAATATTTTAGAGGACAACGCATGTTAGGTCTAGGTTAGGCCTGGGATTTGCCCACATCAGGGTCATACTTTTGCATATTTCTCATACTTGATGGCCAGATTCTGGGCCTTTTCTGGTTTGGATCACGTAGTAATGTGGCACCACACTGAAACAGTCCATTAAACCTGGTTTCGATCAATATTTTTGAGGATAACGCATGTTAGATCTGGGTGAGGTCTAGGATTTGCCCCCATCAGGCTCATACTTTCGTATGTTTCTCATAATTCATGCCTAGATCCTGGGCTATTTCTGGATTGCATCACGTAGTGATGTAGTACCACACTGAAACAGTCAATTAAACCGGGTTTCCATCACTATTTTAGAGGACAACTCAAGTTAGGTCTGGGATAGTCTCATCAGGGTCATGCTTTCGCATATTTCGCATACTTGATGGCCAGATTCTGGGCCTTTTCTGGTTTGGATCACGTAGTAATGTGGTACCACACTGAAACAGTCCATTAAACCTGGTTTCGATCAATATTTTTGAGGATAACGCATGTTAGGTCTGGGTTAGGTCTAGGATTTGCCCTCATCAGGCTCATACTTTCGCATATTTCTCATAATTCATGGCTAGATCCTGGGCTATTTCTGGATTGCATCACGTAGTAATGTAGTACCACACTGAAACAGTCAATTAAACCTGGTTTCCATCACTAGTTTAGAGGACAACTCAAGTTAGGTCTGGGATAGGTCTGGGATATGCCCTCGTCAGGATCATACTTTCGCATTTTTCACATACTTGTTGAACAGATCCTGGCTTTTTTCTGGTTTGGATCACGCAGTAATGTGGTACCACACTGAAACTGTCCACTAAACCTGGTTTCGATCAATATTTTAGAGGATAACGTATGCTAGGTCTGGGACAGGTCTGGGATTTGCCCTCATCAGACCCATACTTTCGCATATTTCTCATACTTCATGGCTAGATCCTGGGCTTTTTCTGGATTGCATCACGTAGTAATGAAGTACAACACCGAAACAGTCAATTAAACCTGGTTTCCATCAATATTTTAGAGGACAGCGCATGTTAGGTCTAGGTTAGGCCTGGGATTTGCCCTCATCAGGGTCATACTCTCGCAGTTTTAACATACATGTCGACCTGATCGAGGGTTTTTTCTGCTTTGGATCACGTAGTAAAGTGGTACCACACTGAAACAGTCCATTAAACCTGGTTTGGATCAATATTTTAGAGGATAACGCATGTTCGGTCTAGGTTAGCCCTGGGATTTTCACTCATCAGACACATACTTTCGCATTCTTCACATACTTGTTGAACGGATCCTGGGTTTTTTCTGGGTTGGTTCACGTAGTAATGTGTTACCACACTGAAGCATTCAATTAAACCTGGTCTTGATAAATATTTTAGAGGATAACGCATGCTAGGTCTAGGTTAGGCCTGGGATTTGCCCCCATCAGACCCATACCTTCGCATATTTCTCATACTTCATGGCTAGATCCTGGGCTATTTATAGATTGGATCACGTAGTAATGTGGCACCACACTGAAACAGTCAATTAAACCTGGTTTCGATCAATATTTTAGAGGATAACGCAAGTTATGTCTGGGTTAGGTCTAGGATTTGCCCTCATCAGGCTCATACTTCCGCATATTTCTCATGCTTCATGGCTAGATCCTGGGCTATTTCTGGATTGCATCACGTAGTAATGTAGTACCACACTGAAACAGTCAATTAAACCTGGTTTCCATCACTATTTTAGAGGACAACTCAAGTTAAGTCTGGGATAGGTCTGGGATTTGCCCTCGTCAGGATCATACTTTCGCATTTTTCACATTCTTGTTGAACAGATCCTGGGTTTTTTCTGGTTTGGATCACGCATTAGTGTAGTACCACACGGAAACATTCAATTAAACCTGGTCTTGATAAATATTTTAGAGGATAACGCATGATAGGTCTAGGTTAGGCCTGGGATTTGCTCTCATCAGGCTCGTACTTTCGCATATTTCTCATACTTAATGGGTAGATTCTGGGCTTTTTGTGGATTGGATCACGTAGTAATTTAGTAGCACACTGAAACAGTCAAGTAAACCTGGTTTCGATCAATATTTTAGAAGACAACGCAAGTTAGGTCTGGGATAGGTCTGGGATATGCCCTGATCAGGCTCATTCTTTCGCATATTTCTCATACTTGATGGCTAGATCCTGGGCTTTTTTTGGATTGGATCACGTAGTAATGTAGAACCACACTGAAACAGTCAACTAACTCTGGTTACGATCACTATTTTAGAAGATAACGCATGTTAGGTCTGGGATAGGTCTGGGATTTTCACACATCAGACTCATACTTTCGCATTCTTCACATACTTGTTGAACGGATCCTGTGCTTTTACTGGTTTGGTTCACGTAGTAATGTGGTACCACACTGACACATTCAATTAAACCTGGTCTTGATAAATATTTTTGAGGATATCGCATGCTAGGTCTAGGTTAGGCCTGGGATTTGCCCCCATAAGACCCATACCTTCGCATATTTCTCATACTTCATGGCTAGATCCTGGGCTATTTATAGATTGGATCACGTAGTAATGTGGCACCACACTGAAACAGTCAATTAAACCTGGTTTCGATCAATATTTTAGAGGATAACGCAAGTTAGGTCTGGGATAGGTCTGGGATTCGCCCTCATCAGGCACATACTTTCGCGTTATTCACATTCTTCTTGTTCATATCCTGGGTTTTTTCTGGTTTGGATCACATAGTAATGTGGTACCACACTGAAACAGTCCATTAAACCTGGTTTCGATCAATATTTTAGAGGATAATGCATGTTATGGCTAGGTTAGGCCTGGGACTAGCCCTCATCTGATTCATACTTTCGCATACTTCACATACTTGTTGAACAGATCCTGGGTTTTTTTCTGGTTTGGATCACGTAGTAATGAGGTACCACACTGAAACAGTCGATTAAACCTGGTTTCGATCTATATTTTTGAGGATAACGCATGTTAGGTCTAGGTTAGGCCTGGGATTTTCACTCATCAGACTCATACTTTCACATTCTTCACATACTTGTTGAACGGATCCAGACTTTTTACTGGTTTGGATCACGTAGTAATGTGGTACCACACTGAAACATTCAATTAAACCTGGTCTTGATAAATATTTTAGAGGATAACGCATGTTAGGTCAGGGTAAGGTCTAGGATTTGCCCCCATCAGGCTCATACTTTCGCATATTTCTAATACTTCATGGCTAGATCCTGGGCTCTTTCTGGATTGGATCACGTAGTAATGTGGTACCACACTGAAACAGTCCATTAAACCTGGTTTCGATCAATATTTTTGAGGATAACACATGTTAGGTCTAGGTTAGGACTGGGATTTGCTCTCATCAGTCTCATACTTTCGCATTCTTCACATACTTCTTGAACAGATCCCGGGTTTTCTCTGGTTTCGATCTCGTAGTAATGTGGTACCACACTGAAGCATACCAATAAACCTGGTTTCGATTTTTATTTTAGAGGATAACACATGTTAGGTCTAGGTTATGTCTGGGATTTGCCCTCATCAGGCTCATACTTTCGCATATTTCTCATAATTCATGCCTAGATCCTGGGCTATTTCTGGATTGCATCACATAGTGATGTAGTACCACACTGAAACAGTCAATTAAACCTGGTTTCCATCACTATTTTAGAGGACAACTCAAGTTAGGTCTCGGATAGTCTCATCAGGGTCATGCTTTCGCATATTTCTCATACTTGATGGCCAGATTCTGGGCCTTTTCTGGTTTGGATCACGCAGTAGTGTGGTACCACACTGAAACATTCAATTAAACCTGGTTTCGATCAATATTTTAGAGGACAACGCAAGTTAGGTCTGGGATAGGTATGGGATTTGCCCTCATCAGGGTCATACTTTCGCATTTTTCACATACTTGTTGAACAGATCCTGGGTTTTTTCTGGTTTGGATCACGCAGTAATGTGGTACCACACTGAAACTGTCCACTAAACCTGGTTTCGATCAATATTTGAGAGGATAACGTATGTTATGTCTAGGTTAGGCCTGGGATTTGCCCTCATCAGACTCATACTTACGCATACTTCACATACTTGTTAAACAGATCCTGCGTTTTTTTCTGGTTTGGATCACGTCGTAATATGGTACCACTCTGAAACAGTCCATTAAACCTGGTTTCGATCAATATTTTTGAGGATAACGCATGTTAGGTCTGGGTGAGGTCTAGGATTTGCCCTCATCAGGCTCATACTTTCGCATATTTCTCATAATTCATGCCTAGATCCTGGGCTATTTCTGGATTGCATCACGTAGTGATGTAGTACCACACTGAAACAGTCAATTAAACCTGGTTTCCATCACTATTTTAGAGGACAACTCAAGTTAGGTCTGAGATAGTCTCATCAGGATCATGCTTTCGCATATTTCTCATACTTGATGGCCAGATTCTGGGCCTTTTCTGGTTTGGATCACGCAGTAGTGTGGTACCACACTGAAACATTCAATTAAACCTGGTCTTGATAAATATTTTAGAGGATAACGCATGTTATGTCTAGGTTAGGCCTGGGATTTGCCCTCATCAGGGTCATACTTTCGCAGTTTTAACATACGTGTTAACCTAATCGGGGGTTTTTTCTGCTATGGATCACGTAGTAAAGTGGTACCACACTAAAACAGTCAATTAAACCTGGTTTCGATCAATATTTTAGAGGACAACGCAAGTTAGGTCTGGGATAGGTATGGGATTTGCCCTCATCAGGCTCATACTTTCGCGTTTTTCACATTCTTCTTGAACAGATCCTGGGTTTTTTCTGCTATGGATGACGTAGTAATGTGGTACCACTCTGAAACAGTCGATTAAACCTGGTTTCGATCAATATTTTTGAGGATAACGCAAGTTATGTCTGGGATAGGTCTGGGGATTTGCCCTCATCAGTCTCATACTTTCGCATTCTTCACATACTTCTTGAACAGATCCCGGGTTTTTTCTGGTTTCGATCACGTAGTAATGAAGTACAACACCGAAACAGTCAATTAAACCTGGTTTCCATCAATATTTTAGAGGACAGCGCATGTTAGGTCTAGGTTAGGCCTGGGATTTGCCCTCATCAGGGTCATACTTTCGCATATTTCTCATACTTCATGCCTAGATCCTGGGCTATTCCTGGATTGCATCACGTAGTAATGTAGTACCACACTGAAACAGTCAATTAAACCTGGTTTCCATCACTATTTTAGAGGACAACTCAAGTTAGGTCTGGGATAGGTCTGGGATTTGCCCTCGTCAGGATCATACTTTCGCATTTTTCACATACTTGTTGTACAGATCCTGGGTTTTATCCGGTTTGGATCACGCAGTAGTGTGGTACCACACTGAAACATTCAATTAAACCTGGTCTTGATAAATATTTTAGAGGACAACGCATGTTAGGTCTAGGTTAGGCCTGGGATTTGCCCACATCAGGGTCATACTTTTGCATATTTCTCATACTTGATGGCCAGATTCTGGGCCTTTTCTGGTTTGGATCACGTAGTAATGTGGCACCACACTGAAACAGTCCATTAAACCTGGTTTCGATCAATATTTTTGAGGATAACGCATGTTAGATCTGGGTGAGGTCTAGGATTTGCCCCCATCAGGCTCATACTTTCGTATGTTTCTCATAATTCATGCCTAGATCCTGGGCTATTTCTGGATTGCATCACGTAGTGATGTAGTACCACACTGAAACAGTCAATTAAACCGGGTTTCCATCACTATTTTAGAGGACAACTCAAGTTAGGTCTGGGATAGTCTCATCAGGGTCATGCTTTCGCATATTTCGCATACTTGATGGCCAGATTCTGGGCCTTTTCTGGTTTGGATCACGTAGTAATGTGGTACCACACTGAAACAGTCCATTAAACCTGGTTTCGATCAATATTTTTGAGGATAACGCATGTTAGGTCTGGGTTAGGTCTAGGATTTGCCCTCATCAGGCTCATACTTTCGCATATTTCTCATAATTCATGGCTAGATCCTGGGCTATTTCTGGATTGCATCACGTAGTAATGTAGTACCACACTGAAACAGTCAATTAAACCTGGTTTCCATCACTAGTTTAGAGGACAACTCAAGTTAGGTCTGGGATAGGTCTGGGATTTGCCCTCGTCAGGATCATACTTTCGCATTTTTCACATACTTGTTGAACAGATCCTGGCTTTTTTCTGGTTTGGATCACGCAGTAATGTGGTACCACACTGAAACTGTCCACTAAACCTGGTTTCGATCAATATTTTAGAGGATAACGTATGTTATGTCTAGGTTAGGCCTGGGATTTGCCCTCATCAGACTCATACTTACGCATACTTCACATACTTGTTAAACAGATCCTGGGTTTTTTTCTGGTTTGGATCACGTAGTAATGTGGTACCACTCTGAAACAGTCGATTAAACATGGTTTCGATCAATATTTTTGAGGATAACGCAAGTTATGTCTGGGATAGGTCTGGGGATTTGCCATCATCAGTCTCATACTTTCGCATTCCTCACATACTTCTTGAACAGATCCCGGGTTTTTTCTGGTTTCGATCACGTAGTAATGTGGTACCACACTGAAGCATACCAATAAACCTGGTTTCGATTTTTATTTTAGGGGATAACACATGTTATGTCTAGGTTAGGTCTAGGATTTGCCCTCGTCAGGATCATACTTTCGCATATTTCTCATACTTGATGGCTAGATCCTGGGCTTTTTCTGGATTGCACCACGTAGTAATGTAGTACCACACTGAAACAGTCAATTAAACGTGGTTCCCATCAATATTTTAGAGGATAACGCATGCTAGGTCTGGGACAGGTCTGGGATTTGCCCTCATCAGACCCATACTTTCGCATATTTCTCATACTTCATGGCTAGATCCTGGGCTTTTTCTGGATTGCATCACGTAGTAATGAAGTACAATACCGAAACAGTCAATTAAACCTGGTTTCCATCAATATTTTAGAGGACAGCGCATGTTAGGTCTAGGTTAGGCCTGGGACTTGCCCTCATCAGGGTCATACTTTCGCAGTTTTAACATACATGTCGACCTGATCGAGGGTTTTTTCTGCTTTGGATCACGTAGTAAAGTGGTACCACACTGAAACAGTCCATTAAACCTGGTTTGGATCAATATTTTAGAGGATCACGCATGTTCGGTCTAGGTTAGCCCTGGGATTTTCACTCATCAGACACATACTTTCGCATTCTTCACATACTTGTTGGACGGATCCTGGGTTTTTTCTGGGTTGGTTCACGTAGTAATGTGTTACCACACTGAAGCATTCAATTAAACCTGGTCTTGATAAATATTTTAGAGGATAACGCATGCTAGGTCTAGGTTAGGCCTGGGATTTGCCCCCATCAGTTCCATACCTTCGCATATTTCTCATACTTCATGGCTAGATCCTGGGCTATTTATAGATTGGATCACGTAGTAATGTGGCACCACACTGAAACAGTCAATTAAACCTGGTTTCGATCAATATTTTAGAGGATAACGCAAGTTATGTCTGGGTTAGGTCTAGGATTTGCCCTCATCAGGCTCATACTTTCGCATATTTCTCATACTTCATGGCTAGATCCTGGGCTATTTCTGGATTGCATCACGTAGTAATGTAGTACCACACTGAAACAGTCAATTAAACCTGGTTTCCATCACTAGTTTAGAGGACAACTCAAGTTAGGTCTGGGATAGGTCTGGGATTTGCCCTCGTCAGGATCATACTTTCGCATTTTTCACATACTTGTTGAACAGATCCTGGGTTTTTTCTGGTTTGGATCACGCATTAGTGTGGTACCACACTGAAACATTCAATTAAACCTGGTCTTGATAAATATTTTAGAGGATAACGCATGATAGGTCTAGGTTAGGCCTGGGATTTGCTCTCATCAGGCTCGTACTTTCGCATATTTCTCATACTTAATGGGCAGATTCTGGGCTTTTTGTGGATTGGATCACGTAGTAATTTAGTAGCATACTGAAACAGTCGATTAAACCTGGTTTCGATCAATATATATGAGCATAACGCATGTTAGGTCTAGGTTAGGCCTGGGATTTGCCCTCATCAGACTCATACTTTCGCATTCTTCATATACCTGTTGAACGGATCCTGTGTTTTTACTGGTTTGGATCACGTAGTAATGTGGTTCCACACTGAAACATTCAATTAAACCTGGTCTTGATAAATATTTTAGAGGATAACGCATGTTAGGTCAGGGTAAGGTCTAGGATTTGCCCTCATCAGACACATACTTTCGCATTCTTCACGTACTTGTTGAACAGCTCCAGGGTTTTTTTCTGGTTTGGATCACGTAGTAATGTGGTACCACACTGAAACAGTCGATTAAACCTGGTTTCGATCAATATTTTTGAGGATAACGCATGTTAGGTCTGGGATAGGTCTGGGATTTGCCCTCATCAGGGTCATACTTTCGCAGTTCTGTCATGCATGTTGACCTGATCGAGGGCTTTTCTGCTTTGGATCACGTAGTAAAGTGGTGCCACACTAAAACTGTCAATTAAACCTGGTTTCGATCAATATTTTAGCGGATAACGCATGTTAGGTCTAGGTTAGGCCTGAGATTTTCACTCATCAGACACATACTTTCGCATTTTTCACATACTTCTTGAACGGATCCTGGGTTTTTTCTGGTGTGGATCACGTAGTAATGTGGTACCACACTGAAACAATCAATTAAACCGGGTCTTGATAAATATTTTAGAGGATAACGCATGTTAGGTCTGGGTTATGTCTGGGATTTGCCCTCATCAGGCTCATACTTTCGCATATTTCTCATACTTCATGGCTAGATCCTGGGCTATTTCTGGATTGGATCACGTAGTAATGTGTTACCACACTGAAACAGCAAAGTAAACCTGGTTTCGATCAATATTTTAGAGGATAACGCAAGTTAGGTCTGGGTTAGGCCTGAGATTTTCACTCATCAGACACATACTTTCGCATTTTTCACATACATGTTGAACAGATCCTGGGTTTTTTCTGGTTTGGATCGCGCAGTAATGTGGTACCACAATGAAACAGTCCATTAAACCTGGTTTCGATCAATATTTTAGAGGATAACGCATGTTATGTCTAGGTTAGGCCTGGGATTAGCCCTCATCAGACTCATACTTTCGCATACTTCACATACTTGTTGAACGGATCCTGCGTTTTTACTGGATTGGTTCACGTAGTAATGTGGTACCACACTGAAACATTCAATTAAACCTGGTCTTGATAAATATTTTAGTGGATAACGCATGTTAGGTCTGGGTTAGGTCTAGGATTTGCCCTCATCAGGTTCATACTTTCGCATATTTCTCATACTTCATGGGTAGATCCTGGGCTATTTCTGGATTGGATCACGTAGTAATGTGTTACCACACTGAAACAGTCAAGTAAACCTGGTTTCGATCAATATTTTAGAAGACAACGCAAGTTAGGTCTGGGATAGGTCTGGGATTTGCCCTGATCAGGCTCATTCTTTCGCATATTTCTCATACTTGATGGCTAGATCCTGGGCTTTTTTTGGATTGGATCACGTAGTAATGTAGAACCACACTGAAACAGTCAACTAACTCTGGTTACGATCACTATTTTAGAAGATAACGCATGTTAGGTCTGGGATAGGTCTGGGATTTTCACACATCAGACTCATACTTTCGCATACTTCACATACTTGTTGAACAGATCCTGGGTTTTTTCCAGTTTGGATCACGTAGTAATGTGGTACCACACTGAAACAGTCCATTAAACCTGGTTTCGATCAATATTTTTGAGGATAACACATGTTAGGTCTAGGTTAGGACTGGGATTTGCTCTCATCAGGCTCATACTTTCGCATATTTCTCATAATTCATGCCTAGATCCTGGGCTATTTCTGCTATGGATCACGTAGTAAAGTGGTACCACACTAAAACAGTCAATTAAACCTGGTTTCGATCAATATTTTAGAGGACAACGCAAGTTAGGTCTGGGATAGGTATGGGATTTGCCCTCATCAGGGTCATACTTTCGCATTTTTCACATACTTGTTGAACAGATCCTGGGTTTTTTCTGGTTTGGATCACGCAGTAATGTGGTACCACACTGAAACTGTCCACTAAACCTGGTTTCGATCAATATTTGAGAGGATAACGTATGTTCGGTCTAGGTTAGGCCTGGGATTTGCCCTCATCAGACTCATACTTACGCATACTTCACATACTTGTTAAACAGATCCTGCGTTTTTTTCTGGTTTGGATCACGTAGTGATGTAGTACCACACTGAAACAGTCAATTAAACCTGGTTTCCATCACTATTTTAGAGGACAACTCAAGTTAGGTCTGGGATAGTCTCATCAGGGTCATGCTTTCGCATATTTCGCATACTTGATGGCCAGATTCTGGGCCTTTTCTGGTTTGGATCACGTAGTAATGTGGTACCACACTGAAACAGTCCATTAAACCTGGTTTCGATCAATATTTTTGAGGATAACGCATGTTAGGTCTGGGTTAGGTCTAGGATTTGCCCTCATCAGACCCATACTTTCGCATATTTCTCATACTTCATGGCTAGATCCTGGGCTTTTTCTGGATTGCATCACGTAGTAATGAAGTACAACACCGAAACAGTCAATTAAACCTGGTTTCCATCAATATTTTAGAGGACAGCGCATGTTAGGTCTAGGTTAGGCCTGGGATTTGCCCTCATCAGGGTCATACTTTCGTAGTTTTAACATACATGTCGACCTGATCGAGGGTTTTCTCTGCTTTGGATCACGTAGTAAAGTGGTACCACACTGAAACAGTCCATTAAACCTGGTTTGGATCAATATTTTAGAGGATAACGCATGTTCGGTCTAGGTTAGCCCTGGGATTTTCACTCATCAGACTCATACTTTCGCATTCTTCACATACTTGTTGAACGGATCCTGGGTTTTTTCTGGGTTGGTTCACGTAGTAATGTGTTACCACACTGAAGCATTCAATTAAACCTGGTCTTGATAAATATTTTAGAGGATAACGCATGCTAGGTCTAGGTTAGGCCTGGGATTTGCCCCCATCAGACCTATACCTTGGCATATTTCTCATACTTCATGGCTAGATCCTGGGCTATTTATAGATTGGATCACGTAGTAATGTGGCACCACACTGAAACAGTCAATTAAACCTGGTTTCGATCAATATTTTAGAGGATAACGCAAGTTATGTCTGGGTTAGGTCTAGGATTTGCCCTCATCAGGCTCATACTTTCGCATATTTCTCATACTTCATGGCTAGATCCTGGGCTATTTCTGGATGGCATCACGTAGTAATGTAGTACCACACTGAAACAGTCAATTAAACCTGGTTTCCATCACTATTTTAGCGGACAACTCAAGTTATGTCTGGGATAGGTCTGGGATTTGCCCTCGTCAGGATCATACTTTCGCATTTTTCACATACTTGTTGAACAGATCCTGGGTTTTTTCTGGTTTGGATCACGCATTAGTGTGGTACCACACTGAAACATTCAATTAAACCTGGTCTTGATAAATATTTTAGAGGATAACGCATGTTAGGTCTAGGTTAGGCCTGGGATTTGCTCTCATCAGGCTCGTACTTTCGCATATTTCTCATACTTAATGGGCAGATTCTGGGCTTTTTGTGGATTGGATCACGTAGTAATTTAGTAGCACACTGAAACAGTCCATTAAACCAGGTTTCGATCAATATATATGAGCATAACGCATGTTAGGTCTAGATTAGGCCTGGGATTCGCCCTCATCAGACTCATACTTTCGCATTCTTCATATACCTGTTGAACGGATCCTGTGTTTTTACTGGTTTGGATCACGTAGTAATGTGGTACCACACTGAAACATTCAATTAAACCTGGTCTTGATAAATATTTTAGAGGATAACGCATGTTAGGTCAGGGTAAGGTCTAGGATTTGCCCTCATCAGACACATACTTTCGCATTCTTCACGTACTTGTTGAACAGCTCCAGGGTTTTTTTCTGGTTTGGATCACGTAGTAATGTGGTACCACACTGAAACAGTCGATTAAACCTGGTTTCGATCAATATTTTTGAGGATAACGCATGTTAGGTCTGGGATAGGTCTGGGATTTGCCCTCATCAGGGTCATACTTTCGCAGTTCTGACATGCATGTTGACCTGATCGAGGGCTTTTCTGCTTTGGATCACGTAGTAAAGTGGTGCCACACTAAAACGGTCAATTAAACCTGGTTTCGATCAATATTTTAGAGGATAACGCATGTTAGGTCTAGGTTAGGCCTGAGATTTTCACTCATCAGACACATACTTTCGCATTTTTCACATACTTCTTGAACAGATCCTGGCTTTTTCTGGTGTGGATCACGTAGTAATGTGGTACCACACTGAAACAATCAATTAAACCTGGTCTTGATAAATATTTTAGAGGATAACGCATGTTAGGTCTGGGTTATGTCTGGGATTTGCCCTCATCAGGCTCATACTTTCGCATATTTCTCATACTTCATGGCTAGATCCTGGGCTATTTCTGGATTGGATCACGTAGTAATGTGTTACCACACTGAAACAGCAAAGTAAACCTGGTTTCGATCAATATTTTAGAGGATAACGCAAGTTAGGTCTGGGATAAGTCTGGGATACGCACTCATCAGGCTCATACTTTCGCGTTTTTCACATACTTGTTGAACAGATCTCGGTTTTTTCTGGTTTGGATCACGTTGTAATGTGTTACCACACTGAAACAATCCCTTAAACCTGGTTTCGATGAATATTTTAGAGGGTAACGCATGTTAGGTCTAGGATAGGCCTGCGATTTGCCCTCATCAGGATCATACTTTCGCAGTTTTAACATACATGTTGACCTGATCGAGGGTTTTTTCTGCTTTGGATCACGTAGTAAAGTGGTGCCACACTGAAACATTCCATTAAACCTGGTTTCGATCAATATTTTAGAGGATAACGCAAGTTAGGTCTGGGATAGGTCTTGGATTCGCCCTCATCAGGCTCATACATTCGCGTTTTTCACATACTTCTTGAACAGATCGTGGGTTTTTTCTGGTTTGGATCACATAGTAATGTGGTACCACACTGAAACAGTCCATTAAACCTGGTTTCGATCAATATTTTAGAGGATAGTGCATGTTAGGTCTATGTTAGGCCTGGGATTTGCCCTCATCAGGGTCATACTTTCGCGTTTTTCACATACTTGTTGAACAGATCCTGGGTTTTTTCTAGTTTGGATCACGTAGTAATGTGGTACCACACTGAAACAGTCCATTAAACCTGGTTTCGATCAATATTTTTGAGGATAACGCATGTTAGGTCTGGGTTAGGTCTGGGATTTGCTCTCATCAGGCTCATTCTTTCGCATATTTCACATACTTGATGGCTAGATACTGGGTTTTTCCTGGTTTGGATCACGCAGTAATGTGGTACCACACTGAAACAGTCCACTCAACCTTGTTTCGATCAATATTTTAGAGGCTAACGAATGTTATGTCCAGGTTAGGCCTGGGATTAGCCCTCATCAGATTCATACTTTCGCATACTTCACATACTTGTTGAACAGATCCTGGGTTTTTTTCTGGTTTGGATCACGTAGTAATGTGGTACCACACTGAAACAGTCGATTAAACCTGGTTTCGATCTATATTTTTGAGGATAACGCATGTTAGGTCTAGGTTAGGCCTGGGATTTTCACTCATCAGACTCATACTTTCGCATATTTCTCATACTTGATGGCTAGATCCTGGGCTTTTTCTGGATTGCATCACGTAGTAATGTAGAACCACACTGAAACAGTCAATTAAACGTGGTCCCATCAATATTTTAGAGGATAACGTATGCTAGGTCTGGGACAGGTCTGGGATTTGCCCTCATCAGACCCATACTTTCGCATATTTCTCATACTTCATGCCTAGATCCTGGCCTTTTTCTGGATTGCATCACGTAGTAATGTGGTACCACACTGAAACAGTCGATTAAACCTGGTTTCGATCAATATTTCAGAGAATAACGCATGTTAGGTCTTGGTTAGGTCTGGGATTTGCCCTCATCAGGGTCATACTTTCGCGTTTTTCACATACTTGTTGAACAGATCCTGGGTTTTTTCTAGTTTGGATCACGTAGTAATGTGGTACCACACTGAAACAGTCCATTAAACCTGGTTTCGATCAATATTTTTGAGGATAACGCATGTTAGGTCTGGGTTAGGTCTGGGATTTGCTCTCATCAGGCTCGTACTTTCGCATATTTCTCATACTTAATGGGCAGATTCTGGGCTTTTTGTGGATTGGATCACGTAGTAATTTAGTAGCACACTGAAACAGTCCATTAAACCAGGTTTCGATCAATATATATGAGCATAACGCATGTTAGGTCTAGATTAGGCCTGGGATTCGCCCTCATCAGACTCATACTTTCGCATTCTTCATATACCTGTTGAACGGATCCTGTGTTTTTACTGGTTTGGATCACGTAGTAATGTGGTACCACACTGAAACATTCAATTAAACCTGGTCTTGATAAATATTTTAGAGGATAACGCATGTTAGGTCAGGGTAAGGTCTAGGATTTGCCCTCATCAGACACATACTTTCGCATTCTTCACGTACTTGTTGAACAGATCCTGGGTTTTTTCTAGTTTGGATCACGTAGTAATGTGGTACCACACTGAAACAGTCCATTAAACCTGGTTTCGATCAATATTTTTGAGGATAACACATGTTAGGTCTAGGTTAGGTCTGGGATTTGCTCTCATCAGGCTCATTCTTTCGCATATTTCACATACTTGATGGCTAGATACTGGGTTTTTCCTGGTTTGGATCACGCAGTAATGTGGTACCACACAGAAACAGTCCACTCAACCTGGTTTCGATCAATATTTTAGAGGATAACGCATGTTATGTCTAGGTTAGGCCTGGGATTAGCCCTCATCAATTTCATACTTTCGCATACTTCACATACTTGTTGAACAGATCCTGGGTTTTTTCTGGTTTGGATCACGTAGTAATGTGGTACCACACTGAAACAGTCGATTAAACCTGGTTTCGATCTATAGTTTTGAGGATAACGCATGTTAGGTCTAGGTTAGGCCTGGGATTTGCCCTCATCAGGCTCATACTTTCGCATATTTCTCATACTTCATAGCTAGATCCTGAGCTATTTCTGCATTGGATCACGTAGTAATGTGGTACCACACTGAAACAGCCCACTCAACGTGGTTTCTATCAATATTTTAGAGGATAACGCATGTTATGTCTAGGTTAGGCCTGGGATTTGCCCTCATCAGACTCATACTTTCGGATTTTTCACATACTTGTTGAACAGATCCTGGGTTTTTTATGGTTTGGATTACGTAGTAATGTGGTACCACACTAAAACAGTCCATGAAACCTGGTTTCGATCAATATTTTAGAGAATAATTCATGTTAGGTCTAGGTTAGGTCTGGGATTTGCTCACGTCAGGCTCATTCTTTCGCATATTTCTCATACTTGATGGCTAGATCCTAGGCTTTTCCTGGATTGCATCACGTAGTAATGTAGTACCACACTGAAACAGTCAATAAATCTTGGTTTCCATCAATATTTTAGAGAATAATTCATGTTAGGTCTAGTTTAGGTGTGGGATTTGCTCTCATCAGACTCATTCTTCCGCGTATTTCTCATACTTGATGGCTAGATCCTGGGCTTTTTCTGGATTGCGTCACGCAGTAATGTAGTACAACACTGAAACAGTCAATTAAACCTGGTTTCCATCAATATTGTAGAGGACAACGCATGTTAGGTCTAGGTTAGGCCTGGGATTTGCCCTCATCAGGGTCATACTTTCGCATATTTCTCACACTTGATGGCCAGATTCTGGGCCTTTTCTGGTTTGGATCACGTAGTAATGTGATACCACACTGAAACAGTCCATTAAACCTGGTTTCGATCAATATTTTTGAGGATAACGCATGTTAGGTCTGGGTGAGGTCTAGGATTTGCCCTCATCAGGCTCATACTTTCGCATATTTCTCATAATTCATGGCTAGATCCTGGGCTCTTCCTGGATTGGATCACGTAGTAATGTGGTACCACACTGAAGCATACCAATAAACCTGGTTTCGATTTTTATTTTAGAGTATAACACATGTTAGGTCTAGGTTATGTCTAGGATTTGCCCTCGTCAGGATCATACTTTCGCATTTTTCACATACTTGTTGAACAGATCCTGGGTTTTTTCTGGTTTGGATCACGCAGTAGTGTGGTACCACACTGAAACATTTAATTAAACCTGGTTTTGATAAATATTTTAGAGGATAACGCATGTTAGGTCTAGGTTAGGCCTGGGATTTGCCCTCATCAGGGTCATACTTTCGCAGTTTTAACATACATGTTGACCTAATCGAGGGTTTTTTCTGCTATGGATAACGTAGTAAAGTGGTACCACACTAAAACAGTCAATTAAACCTGGTTTCCATCAATATTTTAGAGGACAACGCAAGTTAGGTCTGGGTTAGGCCTGGGATTTGCCCTCATCAGACTCATACTTTCGCATACTTCACATACTTGTTGAACAGATCCTGGGTTTTTTTCCGGTTTGGATCACGTAGAAATGTGGTACCACACTGAAACATTCAATTAAACCTGGTACTGATAAATATTTTTGAGGGAAACGCATGTTAGGTCTAGGTTAGGCCTGGGATTTTCCCTCATCAGACACATACTTTCGCATTCTTCACATACTTGTTGCACGGATCCTGGGTATTTTTCTGGTTTGCATCACGTAGTGATGTGGTACCACACTGAAACAGTCCATGAAACCTGGTTTCGATCAATACTTTTGAGAATAACTCATGTTAGGTCTAGGTTAGGTCTGGGATTTGCTCTTATCAGGCTCGTACTTTCGCAAATTTCTCATACTTGATGGCCAGATTCTGTGCATTTTCTGGTTTGGATCACGTAGTAATGTGGTACCACACTGAAACAGTCCATTAAACCTGGTTTCGGTCAATATTTTAGAGAATAACGCATGTTAGCTCTTGGTTAGGTCTGGGATTTTCCCTCATCAGACACATACTTTCGCATTCTTCGCATACTTGTTGAACGTATCCTGGGTTTTTTCTGGTTTGGATCACGTAGTAATGTGGTACCACACTGAAACTGTCGATTAAACCTGCTTTCGATCAATATATTTGAGAATAACTCATGTTAGGTCTAGGTTGGCCTGGGATTTGCCCTCATCAGGGTCATATTTCCGCGTTCTTCACATACTTGTTGAACAGATCCTGGGCATTTTTCTGGTTTGGATCACGTAGTAATGTGGCACCACACAGAAATAGTCGATTAAACCTGGTTTCGATCAATACTTTTGAGAATAACTCATGTTAGGTCTAGGTTAGGTCTGGGATTTGCTCTTATCAGGCTCGTACTTTCGCAAATTTCTCATACTTGATGGCCAGATTCTGTGCTTTTTCTGGTTTGGATCACGTAGTGATGTGGTACCACACTGAAACAGTCAATTAAACCTGGTTTCCATCAATATTTTAGAGGTCAACGCATGTTAGGTCTAGGTTGGCCTGGGATTTGCCCTCATCAGGGTCATATTTCCGCGTTCTTCACATACTTGTTGAACAGATCCTGGGCATTTTTCTGGTTTGGATCACGTAGTAATGTGGCACCACACAGAAATAGTCGATTAAACCTGGTTTCGATCAATATTTTAGAGGATAACTCATGTTAGGTGTAGGATAGGTCTGGGATTTGCCCTCATCACGCTCATAGTTTCGCGTTTTTCACATACTTGTTGAACAGATCCTGGGCATTTTTCTGGTTTGGATCACGTAGTAATGTGGTACCACACTGAAACAGTCGATTAAACCTGGTTTCTAACAATATTTTTGAGGGTAACGCATGGTAGGTCTAGGTTAGGCCTGGGATTTTCCCTCATCCGACACATACTTTCGCATTCTTCACATACTTGTTGAACGGATCCTGGGTTTATTCTGGTTTGGATCACGTAGTAATGTGGTAGCACACTGAAACAGTCCATTAAACCTGGTTTCGATCAATATTTTAGAGGATAACGCATGTTATGTCTAGTTTAGGCCTGGGATTTGCCCTCATCAGACACATACTTTCGCATTCTCCACATACTTGTTGAACAGATCCTGGGTTTTCTCAGGTTTGGACACATAGTGATGTGGTACCACACTGAAACATTCAATTAAACCTGGTCTTGATAAATATTATAGAGGATAACGCATGTTAGGTCTGGGTTAGGTCTAGGATTTGCCCTCATCAGGCTCATACTTTCGCATACTTCTCATACTTGATAGCTAGATCCAGGGCTTTTTCTGGATTGGATGACGTAGTAATGTGGTAGCACACTGAAACAGTCCATTAAACCTGGTTTCGATCAATATCTTAGACGATAACGCTAGTTATGTCTGGGATAGGTCTGGGATTTGCCCTCGTCAGGCTCATACTTTCGCATTCTTCACATACTTGTTGAACGTATCCTGGGTTTTTTCTGGTTTGGATCACGTAGTAATGAGGTACCGCACTGAAACAGTCGATTAAACCTGGTTTCGATCAATACTTTTGAGAATAACTCATGTTAGGTCTAGGTTAGGTCTGGGATTTGCTCTCATCAGGCTCGTACTTTCGCATATTTCTCATACTTGATGGCCAGATTCTGGACTTTTTCTAGTTTGGATCCTGTAGTAATGTGGTACCACACTGAAACAGTCCATTTAACCTGGTTTCGATCAACATTTTAGAGGATAACGCATGTTATGTCTAGGTTAGGCCTGGGATTTGCCCTCATCACGCTCATAGTTTCGCATTCTCCACATACTTGTTGAACAGATCCTGGGTTTTTCAGGTTTGGATCACGTAGGAATGTGGTACCGCACTGAAACATTCAATTAAACCTGGTCTTGATAAACATTTTAGAGGATAACGCATGTTATGTCTGGGTTAGGTCTAGGATTTGCCCTCATCAGGCTCATACTTTCGCATATTTCTCATACTTGATGGCTAGATCTAGGGCTTTTTCTGGATTGGATCACGTAGTAATGTGGAACCACACTGAAACAGTCAATTAAACCTGGTTTCCATCAATATTTTAGAGGTCAACGCATGTTAGGTCTGGTATAGGTCTGGGATTTGCCCTCATCAGGGTCATATTTTCGCGTTCTTCACATACTTGTTGTACAGATCCTGGGTTTTTTTCTGGTTTGGATCACGTAGTAATGTGGTACCACACTGAAACAGTCGGTTAAACCTGGTCTTGATAAATATTCTTGAGGGTAACGCATGTTAGGTCTAGGTTAGGCATGTGATTTTCCCTCATCCGACACATACTTTCGCATTCTTCGCATACTTGTTGAACGTATCCTGGGTTTTTTCTGGTTTGGATCACGTAGTAATGTGGTACCACACTGAAACTGTCGATTAAACCTGCTTTCGATCAATATATTTGAGAATAACTGATGTTAGGTCTAGGTTAGGTCTGGGATTTGCTCTCATCAGGCTCGTACTTTCGCAAATTTCTCATACTTGATGGCCTGATTCTGTGCTTTTTCTGGTTTGGATCCCGTAGTAATGTGGTACCACACTGAAACAGTCCATTAAACCTGGTTTCGATCAATATTTTTGAGGATAACGCATGTTATGTCTAGGTTAGGCCTGTGATTTGCCCTCATCAGACACATACTTTCGCATTCTTCACATACTTGTTGAACGGATCCTGGGTATTTTTCTGGTTTGGATCAGGTAGTGATGTGGTACCATACTAAAACAGTCCATTAAACCTGGTTTCGATCAATATTTTAGAGGATAACGCATGTTATGTCTAGTTTAGGCCTGTGATTTGCCCTCGTCAGACACATATTTTCGCATTCTCCACATACTTGTTGAACAGATCCTGGGTTTTTTCAGGTTTGGATCACGTAGTAATGTGGTACCACACTGTAACATTCAATTAAACCTGGTCTTGATAAATATTTTAGTGGATAACGCATGTTAGGTCTGGGTTAGGTCTAGGATTTGCCCACTTCAGGCTCATACTTTCGCATATTTCTCATACTTGATGGCTAGACCAAGGGCTTTTTCTGGATTGGATCACGTAGTAATGTGGTACCACACTGAAACAGTCAATTAAACCTGGTTTCCATCAATATTTTAGAGGTCAACGCATGTTAGGTCTGGTATAGGTCTGGGATTTGCCCTCATCAGGGTCATATTTTCGCGTTCTTCACATACTTGTTGTACAGATCCTGGGTTTTTTTCTGGTTTGGATCACGTAGTAATGTGGTACCACACTGAAACAGTCGGTTAAACCTGGTCTTGATAAATATTCTTGAGGGTAACGCATGTTAGGTCTAGGTTAGGCATGGGATTTTCCCTCATCCGACACATACTTTCGCATTCTTCACATACTTGTTGAACGGATCCTGGGTTTTTTCTGGTTTGGATCACGTAGTAATGTGGTAGCACACTGAAACAGTCGATTAAACCAGGTTTCTAACAATATTTTTGAGGGTAACGCATGTTAGGTCTAGGTTAGGCCTGGGATTTTCCCTCATCCGACACATACTTTCGCATTCTTCACATACTTGTTGAACGGATCCTGGGTTTTTTCTGGTTTGGATCACGTAGTAATGTGGTAGCACACTGAAACAGTCCATTAAACCTGGTTTCGATCAATATTTTAGAGGATAACGCATGTTATGTCTAGGTTAGGTCTGGGATTTGCCCTCATCGGGGTCATATATTCGTGTTCTCCACATACTTGTTGGACAGATCCTGGGTTTTTTCAGGTTTGGACACATAGTAATGTGGTACCACACTGAAACATTCAATTAAACCTGGTCTTGGTAAATATTTTAGAGGATAACGCATGTTAGGTCTAGGTTAGGCCTGGGATTTTCACTCATCAGACTCATACTTTCGCATATTTCTCATACTTGATGGCTAGATCCTGGGCTTTTTCTGGATTGCATCACGTAGTAATGTAGAACCACACTGAAACAGTCAATTAAACGTGGTCCCATCAATATTTTAGAGGATAACGCATGCTAGGTCTGGGACAGGTCTGGGATTTGCCCTCATCAGACCCATACTTTCGCATATTTCTCATACTTCATGCCTAGATCCTGGCCTTTTTCTGGATTGCATCACGTAGTAATGTGGTACCACACTGAAACAGTCGATTAAACCTGGTTTCGATCAATATTTCAGAGAATAACGCATGTTAGGTCTTGGTTAGGTCTGGGATTTGCCCTCATCAGGGTCATACTTTCGCGTTTTTCACATACTTGTTGAACAGATCCTGGGTTTTTTCTAGTTTGGATCACGTAGTAATGTGGTACCACACTGAAACAGTCCATTAAACCTGGTTTCGATCAATATTTTTGAGGATAACGCATGTTAGGTCTGGGTTAGGTCTGGGATTTGCTCTCATCAGGCTCGTACTTTCGCATATTTCTCATACTTAATGGGCAGATTCTGGGCTTTTTGTGGATTGGATCACGTAGTAATTTAGTAGCACACTGAAACAGTCCATTAAACCAGGTTTCGATCAATATATATGAGCATAACGCATGTTAGGTCTAGATTAGGCCTGGGATTCGCCCTCATCAGACTCATACTTTCGCATTCTTCATATACCTGTTGAACGGATCCTGTGTTTTTACTGGTTTGGATCACGTAGTAATGTGGTACCACACTGAAACATTCAATTAAACCTGGTCTTGATAAATATTTTAGAGGATAACGCATGTTAGGTCAGGGTAAGGTCTAGGATTTGCCCTCATCAGACACATACTTTCGCATTCTTCACGTACTTGTTGAACAGATCCTGGGTTTTTTCTAGTTTGGATCACGTAGTAATGTGGTACCACACTGAAACAGTCCATTAAACCTGGTTTCGATCAATATTTTTGAGGATAACACATGTTAGGTCTAGGTTAGGTCTGGGATTTGCTCTCATCAGGCTCATTCTTTCGCATATTTCACATACTTGATGGCTAGATACTGGGTTTTTCCTGGTTTGGATCACGCAGTAATGTGGTACCACACAGAAACAGTCCACTCAACCTGGTTTCGATCAATATTTTAGAGGATAACGCATGTTATGTCTAGGTTAGGCCTGGGATTAGCCCTCATCAATTTCATACTTTCGCATACTTCACATACTTGTTGAACAGATCCTGGGTTTTTTCTGGTTTGGATCACGTAGTAATGTGGTACCACACTGAAACAGTCGATTAAACCTGGTTTCGATCTATAGTTTTGAGGATAACGCATGTTAGGTCTAGGTTAGGCCTGGGATTTGCCCTCATCAGGCTCATACTTTCGCATATTTCTCATACTTCATAGCTAGATCCTGAGCTATTTCTGCATTGGATCACGTAGTAATGTGGTACCACACTGAAACAGCCCACTCAACGTGGTTTCTATCAATATTTTAGAGGATAACGCATGTTATGTCTAGGTTAGGCCTGGGATTTGCCCTCATCAGACTCATACTTTCGGATTTTTCACATACTTGTTGAACAGATCCTGGGTTTTTTATGGTTTGGATTACGTAGTAATGTGGTACCACACTAAAACAGTCCATGAAACCTGGTTTCGATCAATATTTTAGAGAATAATTCATGTTAGGTCTAGGTTAGGTCTGGGATTTGCTCACGTCAGGCTCATTCTTTCGCATATTTCTCATACTTGATGGCTAGATCCTAGGCTTTTCCTGGATTGCATCACGTAGTAATGTAGTACCACACTGAAACAGTCAATAAATCTTGGTTTCCATCAATATTTTAGAGAATAATTCATGTTAGGTCTAGTTTAGGTGTGGGATTTGCTCTCATCAGACTCATTCTTCCGCGTATTTCTCATACTTGATGGCTAGATCCTGGGCTTTTTCTGGATTGCGTCACGCAGTAATGTAGTACAACACTGAAACAGTCAATTAAACCTGGTTTCCATCAATATTGTAGAGGACAACGCATGTTAGGTCTAGGTTAGGCCTGGGATTTGCCCTCATCAGGGTCATACTTTCGCATATTTCTCACACTTGATGGCCAGATTCTGGGCCTTTTCTGGTTTGGATCACGTAGTAATGTGATACCACACTGAAACAGTCCATTAAACCTGGTTTCGATCAATATTTTTGAGGATAACGCATGTTAGGTCTGGGTGAGGTCTAGGATTTGCCCTCATCAGGCTCATACTTTCGCATATTTCTCATAATTCATGGCTAGATCCTGGGCTCTTCCTGGATTGGATCACGTAGTAATGTGGTACCACACTGAAGCATACCAATAAACCTGGTTTCGATTTTTATTTTAGAGTATAACACATGTTAGGTCTAGGTTATGTCTAGGATTTGCCCTCGTCAGGATCATACTTTCGCATTTTTCACATACTTGTTGAACAGATCCTGGGTTTTTTCTGGTTTGGATCACGCAGTAGTGTGGTACCACACTGAAACATTTAATTAAACCTGGTTTTGATAAATATTTTAGAGGATAACGCATGTTAGGTCTAGGTTAGGCCTGGGATTTGCCCTCATCAGGGTCATACTTTCGCAGTTTTAACATACATGTTGACCTAATCGAGGGTTTTTTCTGCTATGGATAACGTAGTAAAGTGGTACCACACTAAAACAGTCAATTAAACCTGGTTTCCATCAATATTTTAGAGGACAACGCAAGTTAGGTCTGGGTTAGGCCTGGGATTTGCCCTCATCAGACTCATACTTTCGCATACTTCACATACTTGTTGAACAGATCCTGGGTTTTTTTCCGGTTTGGATCACGTAGAAATGTGGTACCACACTGAAACATTCAATTAAACCTGGTACTGATAAATATTTTTGAGGGAAACGCATGTTAGGTCTAGGTTAGGCCTGGGATTTTCCCTCATCAGACACATACTTTCGCATTCTTCACATACTTGTTGCACGGATCCTGGGTATTTTTCTGGTTTGCATCACGTAGTGATGTGGTACCACACTGAAACAGTCCATGAAACCTGGTTTCGATCAATACTTTTGAGAATAACTCATGTTAGGTCTAGGTTAGGTCTGGGATTTGCTCTTATCAGGCTCGTACTTTCGCAAATTTCTCATACTTGATGGCCAGATTCTGTGCATTTTCTGGTTTGGATCACGTAGTAATGTGGTACCACACTGAAACAGTCCATTAAACCTGGTTTCGGTCAATATTTTAGAGAATAACGCATGTTAGCTCTTGGTTAGGTCTGGGATTTTCCCTCATCAGACACATACTTTCGCATTCTTCGCATACTTGTTGAACGTATCCTGGGTTTTTTCTGGTTTGGATCACGTAGTAATGTGGTACCACACTGAAACTGTCGATTAAACCTGCTTTCGATCAATATATTTGAGAATAACTCATGTTAGGTCTAGGTTGGCCTGGGATTTGCCCTCATCAGGGTCATATTTCCGCGTTCTTCACATACTTGTTGAACAGATCCTGGGCATTTTTCTGGTTTGGATCACGTAGTAATGTGGCACCACACAGAAATAGTCGATTAAACCTGGTTTCGATCAATACTTTTGAGAATAACTCATGTTAGGTCTAGGTTAGGTCTGGGATTTGCTCTTATCAGGCTCGTACTTTCGCAAATTTCTCATACTTGATGGCCAGATTCTGTGCTTTTTCTGGTTTGGATCACGTAGTGATGTGGTACCACACTGAAACAGTCAATTAAACCTGGTTTCCATCAATATTTTAGAGGTCAACGCATGTTAGGTCTAGGTTGGCCTGGGATTTGCCCTCATCAGGGTCATATTTCCGCGTTCTTCACATACTTGTTGAACAGATCCTGGGCATTTTTCTGGTTTGGATCACGTAGTAATGTGGCACCACACAGAAATAGTCGATTAAACCTGGTTTCGATCAATATTTTAGAGGATAACTCATGTTAGGTGTAGGATAGGTCTGGGATTTGCCCTCATCACGCTCATAGTTTCGCGTTTTTCACATACTTGTTGAACAGATCCTGGGCATTTTTCTGGTTTGGATCACGTAGTAATGTGGTACCACACTGAAACAGTCGATTAAACCTGGTTTCTAACAATATTTTTGAGGGTAACGCATGGTAGGTCTAGGTTAGGCCTGGGATTTTCCCTCATCCGACACATACTTTCGCATTCTTCACATACTTGTTGAACGGATCCTGGGTTTATTCTGGTTTGGATCACGTAGTAATGTGGTAGCACACTGAAACAGTCCATTAAACCTGGTTTCGATCAATATTTTAGAGGATAACGCATGTTATGTCTAGTTTAGGCCTGGGATTTGCCCTCATCAGACACATACTTTCGCATTCTCCACATACTTGTTGAACAGATCCTGGGTTTTCTCAGGTTTGGACACATAGTGATGTGGTACCACACTGAAACATTCAATTAAACCTGGTCTTGATAAATATTATAGAGGATAACGCATGTTAGGTCTGGGTTAGGTCTAGGATTTGCCCTCATCAGGCTCATACTTTCGCATACTTCTCATACTTGATAGCTAGATCCAGGGCTTTTTCTGGATTGGATGACGTAGTAATGTGGTAGCACACTGAAACAGTCCATTAAACCTGGTTTCGATCAATATCTTAGACGATAACGCTAGTTATGTCTGGGATAGGTCTGGGATTTGCCCTCGTCAGGCTCATACTTTCGCATTCTTCACATACTTGTTGAACGTATCCTGGGTTTTTTCTGGTTTGGATCACGTAGTAATGAGGTACCGCACTGAAACAGTCGATTAAACCTGGTTTCGATCAATACTTTTGAGAATAACTCATGTTAGGTCTAGGTTAGGTCTGGGATTTGCTCTCATCAGGCTCGTACTTTCGCATATTTCTCATACTTGATGGCCAGATTCTGGACTTTTTCTAGTTTGGATCCTGTAGTAATGTGGTACCACACTGAAACAGTCCATTTAACCTGGTTTCGATCAACATTTTAGAGGATAACGCATGTTATGTCTAGGTTAGGCCTGGGATTTGCCCTCATCACGCTCATAGTTTCGCATTCTCCACATACTTGTTGAACAGATCCTGGGTTTTTCAGGTTTGGATCACGTAGGAATGTGGTACCGCACTGAAACATTCAATTAAACCTGGTCTTGATAAACATTTTAGAGGATAACGCATGTTATGTCTGGGTTAGGTCTAGGATTTGCCCTCATCAGGCTCATACTTTCGCATATTTCTCATACTTGATGGCTAGATCTAGGGCTTTTTCTGGATTGGATCACGTAGTAATGTGGAACCACACTGAAACAGTCAATTAAACCTGGTTTCCATCAATATTTTAGAGGTCAACGCATGTTAGGTCTGGTATAGGTCTGGGATTTGCCCTCATCAGGGTCATATTTTCGCGTTCTTCACATACTTGTTGTACAGATCCTGGGTTTTTTTCTGGTTTGGATCACGTAGTAATGTGGTACCACACTGAAACAGTCGGTTAAACCTGGTCTTGATAAATATTCTTGAGGGTAACGCATGTTAGGTCTAGGTTAGGCATGTGATTTTCCCTCATCCGACACATACTTTCGCATTCTTCGCATACTTGTTGAACGTATCCTGGGTTTTTTCTGGTTTGGATCACGTAGTAATGTGGTACCACACTGAAACTGTCGATTAAACCTGCTTTCGATCAATATATTTGAGAATAACTGATGTTAGGTCTAGGTTAGGTCTGGGATTTGCTCTCATCAGGCTCGTACTTTCGCAAATTTCTCATACTTGATGGCCTGATTCTGTGCTTTTTCTGGTTTGGATCCCGTAGTAATGTGGTACCACACTGAAACAGTCCATTAAACCTGGTTTCGATCAATATTTTTGAGGATAACGCATGTTATGTCTAGGTTAGGCCTGTGATTTGCCCTCATCAGACACATACTTTCGCATTCTTCACATACTTGTTGAACGGATCCTGGGTATTTTTCTGGTTTGGATCAGGTAGTGATGTGGTACCATACTAAAACAGTCCATTAAACCTGGTTTCGATCAATATTTTAGAGGATAACGCATGTTATGTCTAGTTTAGGCCTGTGATTTGCCCTCGTCAGACACATATTTTCGCATTCTCCACATACTTGTTGAACAGATCCTGGGTTTTTTCAGGTTTGGATCACGTAGTAATGTGGTACCACACTGTAACATTCAATTAAACCTGGTCTTGATAAATATTTTAGTGGATAACGCATGTTAGGTCTGGGTTAGGTCTAGGATTTGCCCACTTCAGGCTCATACTTTCGCATATTTCTCATACTTGATGGCTAGACCAAGGGCTTTTTCTGGATTGGATCACGTAGTAATGTGGTACCACACTGAAACAGTCAATTAAACCTGGTTTCCATCAATATTTTAGAGGTCAACGCATGTTAGGTCTGGTATAGGTCTGGGATTTGCCCTCATCAGGGTCATATTTTCGCGTTCTTCACATACTTGTTGTACAGATCCTGGGTTTTTTTCTGGTTTGGATCACGTAGTAATGTGGTACCACACTGAAACAGTCGGTTAAACCTGGTCTTGATAAATATTCTTGAGGGTAACGCATGTTAGGTCTAGGTTAGGCATGGGATTTTCCCTCATCCGACACATACTTTCGCATTCTTCACATACTTGTTGAACGGATCCTGGGTTTTTTCTGGTTTGGATCACGTAGTAATGTGGTAGCACACTGAAACAGTCGATTAAACCAGGTTTCTAACAATATTTTTGAGGGTAACGCATGTTAGGTCTAGGTTAGGCCTGGGATTTTCCCTCATCCGACACATACTTTCGCATTCTTCACATACTTGTTGAACGGATCCTGGGTTTTTTCTGGTTTGGATCACGTAGTAATGTGGTAGCACACTGAAACAGTCCATTAAACCTGGTTTCGATCAATATTTTAGAGGATAACGCATGTTATGTCTAGGTTAGGTCTGGGATTTGCCCTCATCGGGGTCATATATTCGTGTTCTCCACATACTTGTTGGACAGATCCTGGGTTTTTTCAGGTTTGGACACATAGTAATGTGGTACCACACTGAAACATTCAATTAAACCTGGTCTTGGTAAATATTTTAGAGGATAACGCATGTTAGGTCTGGGTTAGGTCTAGGATTTGCCCTCATAAGGCTCATACTTTCGCATATTTCTCATACTTGATGGCTAGATCCAGGGCTTTTTCTGGATTGAATCACGTAGTAATGTGGTAGCACAGTGAAACAGTCCATTAAACCTGGTTTCGATCAATATCTTAGATGATAACGCTAGTTATGTCTGAGATAGATCTGGGATTTGCCCTCATCAGACACATACTTTCGCATTCTTCACATACTTGTTGAACGGATCCTGGGTTTTTTCTGGTTTGGATCACGTAGTAATGTGGTACCACAATGAAACTGTCGATTAAACCTGCTTTCGATCAATATATTTGAGAATTACTCATGTTAGGTCTAGGTTAGGTCTGGGATTTGCTCTCATCAGGCTCGTACTTTCGCAAATTTCTCATACTTGATGGCCTGATTCTGTGCTTTTTCTGGTTTGGATCCCGTAGTAATGTGGTACCACACTGAGACAGTCCATTAAACCTTGTTTCGATTAATAGTTTTGAGGATAACGCATGTTATGTCTAGGTTAAGCCTGTGATTTGCCCTAATCAGACACATACCTTCGCATTCTTCACATACTTGTTGAACGGATCCTGGTTATTTTTCTCGTTTGGATCACGTAGTGATGTGGTGCCACACTGAAACAGTCCATTAAACCTGCTTTCGATCAATATATTTGAGAATTACTCATGTTAGGTCTAGGTTAGGTCTGGGATTTGCTCTCATCAGGCCCGTACTTTCGCAAATTTCTCATACTTGATGGCCTGATTCTGTGCTTTTTCTGGTTTGGATCCCGTAGTAATGTGGTACCACACTGAAACAGTCGATTAAACCTGGTTTCGATCAATATCTTAGATGATAACGCTAGTTAGGTCTGGTATAGGTCTGGGATTTGCCCTCCTCAGGGTCATATTTTCGCGTTCTTCACATACCTGTTGAACAGATCCTGGGTATTTTTCTGGTTTGGATCAGGTAGTAATGTGGTACCACACTGGAACAGTCCATTAAACCTGGTTTCGATCAGTATTTTAGAGACTAACGTATGTTAGCTCTTGGTTAGGTCTGGGATTTGCTCTCATCAGGCTCGTACTTTCGCAAATTTCTCATACTTGATGGCCTGATTCTGTGCTTTTTCTGGTTTGGATCCCGTAGTAATGTGGTACCATACTGAAACATTCCATTAAACCTGGTTTCGATCAATATCTTAGATGATTACGCTAGTTATGTCTGGGATAGATCTGGGATTTGCCCTCGTCAGGCTCATACTTTCGCATTCTTCACATACTTGTTGAACGTATCCTGAGTATTTTTCTGGTTTGGATCACGTAGTGATGTGGTACCACACTGAAACAGTCCATTAAACCTGGTTTCGATCAATATTTTTGAGGATAACGCATGTTATGTCTAGGTTAGGCCTGTGATTTGCCCTCATCAGACACACACATTCGCATTCTCCACATACTTTTTTTTTTTTTTTTTTTTTTGTCGTGGGGATAATCTTCGAAAGACTCCCTCCCACCTCCTTGGGGAGAGGTGGGAGGGGTGTGTGGGATTCCCCGCGCCCGTACAACGACAGGCGCGGGACCTACCCACTAAAAACCCCACGGTGACCCTTCGGCACGCTTTGGGAGGATACCGGGAATCGCTCGAAGCATTCTTCCGGTATCCTCCCCGTGCCCGCGCTTTCGCGCCCATCCCCCGGGGGGACAATCGGTCCCCCCAGTAGACACACTGCCTCATAGCGGCGGGACGGGGTCACTCCATCCCGCCGCTATCCGTCCCGGGGCCGCGTTTAGTGGCGGCTGCGAGCCCCAACTCGCAACCGCCCGCGACCCCGTTTCCACCCCTCGGCGGCCGGGCGTTCATGGCCGCACCAGACCGCCGAGGGTGCCTCCCCTTGCGTCGGACCGGTAGGGGGAGGCACTCCTACCCCCAACCGGTCCGACCCGGCGCCGCCTGGCGGGAGGAGGGTCCCCTCAGGACCCCCCTCCCAGCCTAGGTCATCCGCCACGCCGAGGCGGCCGCCCGCGACGCCTCGCGACCGGGCGACGACCTCGGGCCACCGCACGAGCGCGAGCTTCAGCGCGCCGCTGAAGCTCACGCTCCCTCCCCGCGGCCTCCTTCTGCAACATTACGTTCTCGCAGAAGGAGGCCACGGCCCTCCACTTCTCCTCGCTGCCGAGCATGGCGCGCACCACGCCCGGCAGCGAGACATCCCGCCCGACGACGCCGACCAGGACACGGCGCTCCCCCTCCCACGCGGGGCATACCTCCAGGGTATGATCCGCCGTGTCCTGCTCAGCGTCGCAGTGGCAGCAACGCGCCGTCGGCTCCTTCCCTATCCGGCACAGGTATCTTCCGAAGCTGCCATGCCCGGAAAATACCTGTGCCATCCGGTAGGTGAGGCTGCCATGGCCCCTGTCCAGCCACTCCTTCAGGAGTGGCCGAACCGCCCCGACAGTCCGGTGCCCCGCGGTTGGCAGAGCCAGCCGCTCCTGCCACGCGAGCAACACGGACTGCCGGGCCTGGCGCTTCAAATCGCCCCAAGCAGGTTCCTGCCCGCCCGGGACCGCCCCCACCCCCGCGCGACGGTCGACGCGGTGCCGGTACATCACCGCGTGCGACCGCGCGAGCAGGTCCATGGGCGGCATCCCCGCTAGAACCGTCGCCGCCTCATGTGACATGGTCCGATACCCGCGGACGACCCTGAGCGCCATGCGCCTCTGCACCCGACGCAGCATAGTCATGCTGCGCCGGGAGGCAGCCAGGTCGTCCGCCCAGACGGGGGCCCCGTATAGGGCCACCGACTGGACCATTGCCACATAGAGGCGACGAACTCGGCCCGCCGGGCCCCCCAGGTTGGGCAGGATCCGGCCCAGAGCCGCAACCATCCTTTCCAACCGGGGGACCAGGCAGCGGAAATGCTTCTCGAAACGCCAGTGGCTATCGAGGATCAACCCTAGATACCTGATCTGGGGCTTCACCTCGATGTCAGCCCCACCCACCCGGATCAGAGGGGGTGGCGGATCCTGCCGAGGTGAATGAAACGCAATCACCTCGGTCTTATGGACCGCCACCGTCATCCCCATCCCCCTGATCCGGTCGACGACGCGTTGCGACCCCTCCTCCGCGCGACGCATGGCCCTCCCCCAGTGCGCCCCGACGGCCAACACCAGTGTGTCATCCGCATAACACACCGTGCTGACGCCGTCGGGGAGGCCGGCCCGCAACACCAAGTCGTACGCAATGTTCCACAGGAGTGGCCCGAGGACCGACCCCTGCGGAACACCGCAGTACACCTCCCTCCGCATATCACCATCCCGGCCCGGATACTCGATCCACCTGCCGCGGAGATAATCCCCGACGACCGCCCTGAGACAAGGGGGGACTCGATGATATTCGAGTCCCCTCCTTATCTCTTCCCAGGGGAGGGTGTTAAAGGCATTGGCAATATCCAAGGATACTGCCAATGCCACCCCTCCCCGGGAGACGGCCGCCGCCGAGAGGGCCCTCACACGACCTATCGCGTCGATAGTCGATCGGCCCCCCCGGAAACCGAACTGGCAGTCGGCCAGACCGGGATCACCCCGCGACAGGTGCTCGACGAGGCGGGCAGCAATCACACGCTCGAAGAGCTTGCCCACCTCGTCGAGGAGACAAATGGGCCGGTATGCGGAGGGAGACTCCGCGGGCCGACCCTCCTTCCGGAGGAGGACCATCCTCGCCACCTTCCAACTGGGGGGGAATCGCCCGTCCCTCAGGCAGCGGTCGAACAACCGCCTGAGGTCGGCCCCAAGGACGCCCTGGGTCAAGACCCAAACTCGGCCAGGCACACCATCCGGACCCGGAGCCGTGTTACGAACCCCGAGCCGTCTGATGGCCGCTGCCAGCTCCTCCTGCGTGACCCCCAGCTCGGCCGTCCACTCCACTGGGACAGCCGCCGCCGCCGGAGGACGCGGTCCCCTCTCCCCAATTGGGAAGAGTATTCTCCACATACTTGTTGAACAGATCCTGGGTTTTTTCAGGTTTGGATCACGTAGTAATGTGGTACCACACTGAAACATTCAATTAAACCTGGTCTTGTTAAATATTTTAGAGGATAACGCATGTTAGGTCTGGGTTAGGTCTAGGATTTGCCCACATCAGGCTCATACTTTCGCATATTTCTCATACTTGATGGCTAGACTCAGGGCTTTTTCTGGATTGGATCACGTAGTAATGTGGTACCACACTGAAACAGTCAATTAAACCTGGTTTCCATCAATATTTTAGAGGTCAACGCAAGTTAGGTCTGGTATCCCCTCAGGGGCTGCCAGCCTTTCAGCTGCAGTACGGGCTTAACGAACCCGGGGTACCCGAGTCATACACACACCGTAAGCCTCCTGTTGGTCGTCACAACGACCCATTCACAATTCCCTATTGGTTTTGTGAATGGTACGTGACGGCAGGAGGAACGGGGGTCTTGGCTTAACCGCCTGGGCCACGAGTATGGCGACTCTATAAAATCGCCCTCCAATCCTAAGCTATGGTGCGCGGCGATGGGATGCATGGTTGGGGGAGAAGGCCCAATCCCAAGCGACCACCTCCGGGGAACCTGCCGAACCCCCGGAGTATTAGGCTTACCCGGGTAAGGCGGCTCTGCCCGGGTGGACCTTTATTTCCGACCATCTCGTGGGACTATTATGGACACAGATAATAAAATGGGGATGGGGCGGGTTTTGTCGGTTGGGGAGGACGGAGACGGGGTTGGGGTTAGGGTGGCGGCGCTCGCGCCCCACTCAGCGCCAGGTCCGGCTTCGTGGAGGGTGGAGGAGGACGACGAGACGGCGTCGGTCTCGTCCTTCTCCTCCAGCACGAGCCACATAGGCTCTAAGAGGAAGAGGACGGGGCAGGCCGTCGTCGAGGTGGGCGGGGCGATGAGCCCGTCGGTGAGGCTGAGTTGCCTCAGGGACGAGGTGACCGAGGAGATATCGGAGAGGATCTCCTCGTCCCTGAGGCGGGTGGAGAAAGTCGCCGCTGCCTGCGCCTTTAAGGGGCAGAAAAGCGGTGGCGCGGAGGCCCTGAAGGCCGCGGCGGAGGAAATGAGGGTGGCGGCGCGGGAGCTCAGAGGGCGGAACGCCCGTCTGCAGCTCCTGTTGGAGGAGGAGCGACAGGGGAGGAGGAGGGCAGAGGCGCTGTGGAACAGCGCGGCCCTCCCTCCCATCCTCCCTCCTCCTCCACCGCCGCGTCCCTCGGCGGAGGAGGTAAATAAACGGGGTGCGGCGGCAGTGGTGCGGGGCACCGCGGGCCCCTCCACCCGCACTCCGCCCGTGAAGAAGTCCCCGTCCTCCTCAGAAGACGATCTTCTGAGGAGGATTGGGGACATGATTGATGGCAAGCTGGCCGCCTTCCGGGAGGAGCTCCTCGCCGGAAGAGCGGTCAGCAGGAAGGCGGTGCCTCCCCGACCTGTTCCGGTACAGCCGGGGAAGGCAAAGAAGGGCGGAGTGAAGGCTCCGCCCAGCGTTGTGGCACCAGGGCCCCGGGTCGCGACCCCCAAGGGGGGTGGTGTACCCGTGGTCGCGGTGGTCGCGTCCTCCACAGCACCCTCCCAAGGGGGGGTGGCGTGGAGTGAGGTGGTGGGGCGGAAGGCGAAGCGGGCGGCGAGGAAGGCCTCGCAACCGCAGCCTCCGCCTCCGCCGCCGGCGGCCAAGGTAAAGGCCGCGAAGGTCGGGAAGGCACGACCAGGTCGTCCCCCAAAAACGGCAGCGGTGACGCTGACCGTTGCGCAGGGGGGCGACCTGACCCTCGCGGAGGCGATGCGGCTCGCCAGGGAGAATATCTCCCTGGAAGAGCTGGGCATCGCCTCCGTGAGGGCGAAGAGGGCCGTGACCGGGGGTCTCTTGCTGGAGATCCCCGGTGCAGAAGGCGGCGCGAAGGCGGATCGTCTCGCCCAGAGGCTCCGGGAGCAGCTGGGCGAGCGAGGTGTCCGGGTCGCCCGGCCCACGAAGCGCACGGAGATGCGCATTTGTGGGCTGGACGACTCGGTCAGCGCACAGGATGTGTCCCGTGCCCTTGCGAGGGCGGGGGACTGTCCTGTGGAGGACCTGCGGATCGGAGAGATCCGCAGGTCGCCCTCCGGCCTCGGGTCGGTGTGGGCCCGGTGCCCCCTCTCCGCCGCCCGTAAGGTGGCGGAATCCGGGAGGGTGTTGGTGGGGTGGGTTTCGGCGCGAGTGGAAATCCTCGCGCCGCGCCCGCTCCAGTGTCACCGCTGCCTCGAATTGGGGCACGTGAGGCAGTGGTGCACCTCGCCGGTGGACCGCAGCGGTCAGTGTTACCGCTGCGGTGCCAAAGAGCACCGTGCGAGCCAGTGCTCGGCGGCCCCCCACTGCCCGCTGTGTGCGGTCATGGGGAGGCCAGCCGATCACCGGGTGGGGAGCAAGAAGTGCTCCCCCCCCTCCCGGAAGGAGAGGAAGAGGCGGGCTGCACCGGCTCCGGTGCCGAGGGCGGTGGCATCGTCCTCCATGGAGGTGGACGGTGCTACGGGGACGGACGGCCGGGAGGAGGCTGGCGCGGCCATTAATTAATGCCGCCCCGCCTCCTCCTCCAGGCCAACCTCAACCACTGCCGCGCGGCACAGGACTTGATGTCCCAAGTCCTCGCGGAGTGGGGGGTTGGCCTGGCGGTCGCCGCCGAGCCGTACCGCGTCCCTGATCACCCTCATTGGGTGGGCGACGCGGACGGCTTGGTGGCGACGGTATGGGGAGGGGGCGACGGGTCCCCACCGTTCTCCTTGTTGGAGCGCGGTCGGGGATTCGTCGCCGTGGACTGGGGGGGAGTCGCTGTGGTGGGGTGCTACATTTCGCCCCGTAGCGGTCACGCTGCGTTCGAGCTGTACTTGGCCGAGGTCGCGGCATGCGTGCAGCGCTACGCGGCCCGGCCGGTGCTGGTCCTGGGGGATTTTAATGCCAAGTCGGTGGCTTGGGGATCCCCCAGGACCTCCGTTCGCGGCGGGATCCTGGGCGATTGGGCGGCGGGGCTCGACCTCCGGGTATTGAACCGGGGGTCGGAGAACACATGCGTGCGGCGATATGGGGGGTCCATCGTGGATGTTGGATTCGCGACCCCCAACGCCGTGCGCATGGTGTCGGGTTGGCACGTGGTCGCGGGGGCAGAGACACTCTCCGATCACCGGTACATCCGGATGGAGGTCTCTGCCGCCGCGAGTGCATCCCGACACGGCCGCCTGCGTGGCACCCCACCACGCCGCTGGGCGCTTCAGCGCCTGGACAAGGACGCCCTGATGGCAGCTGCCCTCGCTGCAACTTGGCCGCAGGGAGCGGCCGAGTTGCCGAGCATAGAGGAGGAGGTCGCCCGGCTCGGAGCATTGGTCGCGGGTATTTGCGACGCGGCGATGCCTCGGGTCGGGCGGGCTTCTCCTCGCCGGGCGGTGTACTGGTGGTCGGACGCGATCGCGGAGTTGCGAGTCGCGACTGTCCGCGCCCGACGCCAGTACACCCGCGCGCGCCGTCGTCAACGTACAGGCGACGGCGTGGCGCGAGCGAGGGCAGCTGATGACCTGTATGGAGCATACCGCGTGGCGCGGGTTGCTCTGCAGGTCGCCATCAAACGGGCCAAGACCCAGGCATGGAAGGAGCTCCTCCAGACCCTTGATGACGATCCATGGGGGCGCCCATATAAGGTGGTGCTGAATAAGCTCCGCCCGTGGGCGCCCCCCGTCACCGAGGGTCTTGACCCCCGGCTGCTGGAGGACGTGGTCAATACACTCTTCCCAATTGGGGAGAGGGGACCGCGTCCTCCGGCGGCGGCGGCTGTCCCAGTGGAGTGGACGGCCGAGCTGGGGGTCACGCAGGAGGAGCTGGCAGCGGCCATCAGACGGCTCGGGGTTCGTAACACGGCCCCGGGTCCGGATGGTGTGCCCGGCCGGGTTTGGGTCTTGACCCAGGGCGTCCTTGGGGCCGACCTCAGGCGGTTGTTCGACCGCTGCCTGAGGGACGGGCGATTCCCCCCCAGTTGGAAGGTGGCGAGGATGGTCCTCCTCCGGAAGGAGGGTCGGCCCGCGGAGTCTCCCTCCGCATACCGGCCCATTTGTCTCCTCGACGAGGTGGGCAAGCTCTTCGAGCGTGTGATTGCTGCCCGCCTCGTCGAGCACCTGTCGCGGGGTGATCCCGGTCTGGCCGACTGCCAGTTCGGTTTCCGGGGGGGCCGATCGACTATCGACGCGATAGGTCGTGTGAGGGCCCTCTCGGAGGCGGCCGTCTCCCGGGGAGGGGTGGCATTGGCAATATCCTTGGATATTGCCAATGCCTTTAACACCCTCCCCTGGGAAGAGATAAGGAGGGGACTCGAATATCATCGAGTCCCCCCTTGTCTCAGGGCGGTCGTCGGGGATTATCTCCGCGGCAGGTGGATCGAGTATCCGGGCCGGGATGGTGATATGCGGAGGGAGGTGTACTGCGGTGTTCCGCAGGGGTCGGTCCTCGGGCCACTCCTGTGGAACATCGCGTACGACTCGGTGTTGCGGGCCGGCCTCCCCGACGGCGTCAGCACGGTGTGTTATGCGGATGACACACTGGTGCTGGCCGTCGGGGCGCACTGGGGGAGGGCCATGCGTCGCGCGGAGGAGGGGTCGCAACGCGTCGTCGACCGGATCAGGGGGATGGGGATGACGGTGGCGGTCCATAAGACCGAGGTGATTGCGTTTCATTCACCTCGGCAGGATCCGCCACCCCCTCTGATTCGGGTGGGTGGGGCTGACATCGAGGTGAAGCCCCAGATCAGGTATCTAGGGCTGATCCTCGATAGCCACTGGCGTTTCGAGAAGCATTTCCGCTGCCTGGTCCCCCGGTTGGAAAGGATGGTTGCGGCTCTGGGCCGGATCCTGCCCAACCTGGGGGGCCCGGCGGGCCGAGTTCGTCGCATCTATGTGGCAATGGTCCAGTCGGTGGCCCTATACGGGGCCCCCGTCTGGGCGGACGACCTGGCTGCCTCCCGGCGCAGCATGACTATGCTGCGTCGGGTGCAGAGGCGCATGGCGCTCAGGGTCGTCCGCGGGTATCGGACCATGTCACATGAGGCGGCGACGGTTCTAGCGGGGATGCCGCCCATGGACCTGCTCGCGCGGTCGCACGCGGTGATGTACCGGCACCGCGTCGACCGTCGCGCGGGGGTGGGGGCGGTCCCGGGCGGGCAGGAACCTGCTTGGGGCGATTTGAAGCGCCAGGCCCGGCAGTCCGTGTTGCTCGCGTGGCAGGAACGGCTGGCTCTGCCAACCGCGGGGCACCGGACTGTCGGGGCGGTTCGGCCACTCCTGAAGGAGTGGCTGGACAGAGGCCATGGCAGCCTCACCTACCGGATGGCACAGGTATTTTCCGGGCATGGCAGCTTCGGAAGATACCTGTGCCGGATAGGGAAGGAGCCGACGGCGCGTTGCTGCCACTGCGACGCTGAGCAGGACACGGCGGATCATACCCTGGAGGTATGCCCCGCGTGGGAGGGGGAGCGCCGTGTCCTGGTCGGCGTCGTCGGGCGGGATGTCTCGCTGCCGGGCGTGGTGCGCGCCATGCTCGGCAGCGAGGAGAAGTGGAGGGCCGTGGCCTCCTTCTGCGAGAACGTAATGTTGCAGAAGGAGGCCGCGGGGAGGGAGCGCGAGCTTCAGCGGCGCGCTGAGGCTCGCGCTCGTGCGGTGGCCCGAGGTCGTCGCCCGGTCGCGAGGCGTCGCGGGCGACCGCCTCGACGTGGCGGATGACCTAGGCTGGGAGGGGGGTCCTGAGGGGACCCTCCTCCCGCCAGGCGGCGCCGGGTCGGACCGGTTGGGGGTAGGAGTGCCTCCCCCTACCGGTCCGACGCAAGGGGAGGCACCCTCGGCGGTCTAGTGCGGCCATGAACGCCCGGCCGCCGAGGGGTGGAAACGGGGTCGCGGGCGGTTGCGAGTTGGGGCTCGCAGCCGCCACTAAACGCGGCCCCGGGACGGATAGCGGCGGGATGGAGTGGCCCCTTCCCGCCGCTATGAGGCAGTGTGTCTACTGGGGGGACCGATTGTCCCCCCGGGGGATGGGCGCGAAAGCGCGGGCACGGGGAGGATACCGGAAGAATGCTTCGAGCGATTCCCGGTATCCTCCCAAAGCGTGCCGAAGGGTCACCGTGGGGTTTTTAGTGGGTAGGTCCCGCGCCTGTCGTTGTACGGGCGCGGGGAATCCCACACACCCCTCCCACCTCTCCCCAAGGAGGTGGGAGGGAGTCTTTCGAAGATTTTCCCCACGACAAAAAAAAAAAAAAAAAAAAAAAAAAAAAAAAAAAAAGTTAGGTCTGGTATAGGTCTGGGATTTGCCCTCATCAGGGTCATATTTTCGCGTTCTTCACATACTTGTTGAACAGATCCAGGGTATTTTTCTGGTTTGGATCAGGTAGTAATGTGGTACCACACTGAAGCAGTCGATTAAACCTGGTTTCGATCAATATTTTTGAGGATAACGCATGTTAGGTCTAGGTTAGGCCCGGGATTTGCCCTCATCAGGGTCATATTTCCGCGTTCTTCACATACTTGTTGAACAGATCCTGGGTATTTTTCTGGTTTGGATCAGGCAGTAATGTGGTACCACACTGAAACAGTCGATTAAACCTGGTTTCGATCAATATCTTAGATGATAGCGCTATTTATGTCTGGGATAGGTCTGGGATTTGCCCTCGTCAGGCTCATACTTTCGCATTCTTCACATACTTGTTGTGCAGATCCTGGGTTTTTTTCTGGTTTGGATCACGTAGTAATGTGGTACCACACTGAAACAGTCGATTAAACCTGGTTTTGATAAATATTCTTCAGGGTAACGCATGTTAGGTCTCGGTTAGGACTGGGATTTTCCCTCATCCGACACATACTTTCGCATTCTTCACATACTTGTTGAACGGATCCTGGGTTTTTTCTGGTTTGGATCACGTAGTAATGTGGTAGCACACTGAAACAGTCCATTAAACCTGGTTTCGATCAATATTTTAGAGGATAACGCATGTTATGTCTAGGTTAGGCCTGGGATTTGCCCTCATCAGACACATACTTTCGCATTCTCCACATACTTGTTGAACAGATCCTGGGTTTTTTCAGGTTTGGACACATAGTAATGTGGTACCGCATTGAAACATTCAATTAAACATGGTCTTGATAAATATTTTAGAGGATAACGCATCTTAGGTCTGGGTTAGGTCTAGGATTTGCCCTCATCAGGCTCATACTTTCGCAAATTTCTCATACTTGATGGCCTGATTCTGTGCTTTTTCTGGTTTGGATCCCGTAGTAATGTGGTACCACACTGAAACAGGCGATTAAACCTGGTTTCGATCAATATTTCAGAGAATAACGCATGTTAGGTCTTGGTTAGGTCTGGGATTTGCTCTCATCAGGCTCGTACTTTCGCAAATTTCTCATACTTGATGGCCTGATTCTGTGCTTTTTCTGGTTTGGATCCCGTAGTAACGTGGTACTACACTGAAACAGTCCATTAAACCTGGTTTCGATCAATATTTCAGAGAATAACGCATGTTAGGTCTTGGTTAGGTCTGGGATTTGCTCTCATCAGGCTCGTACTTTCGCATATTTCTCATAGTTGATGGCCAGATTCTGGGCTTTTTCTGGTTTGGATCACGTAGTAATGTGGCACCACACTGAAATAGTCGATTAAACCTGGTTTCTATCAATATTTTTGAGGGTAACGCATGTTAGGTCTAGGTTAGGTCTGGGATTTTCCCTCATCCGACACATATTTTCGCATTCTTCACATACTTGTTGAACGGATCCTGGGTTTTTTCTGGTATGGATCACGTAGTAATGTGGTATCACACTGAAACAGTCCATTAAACCTGGTTTCGATCAATATTTTAGAGAATAACGCATGTTAGGTCTTGGTTAGGTCTGGGATTTTCCTTCATCAGACTCATACTTTCGCATTCTTCACATACTTGTTGAACGGATCCTGGGTTTTTTCTGGTTTGAATCACGTAGTAATGTGGTAGCACACTGAAACAGTCCATTAAACCTGGTTTCGGTCAATATTTTAGAGAATAACTCATGTTAGGTCTAGGTTAGGTCTGGGATTTTCCTTCATCAGACTCATACTTTCGCATTCTTCACATACTTGTTGAACGGATCCTGGGTTTTTTCTGGTTTGGATCACGTAGTAATGTGGTATCACACTGAAACAGTCCATTAAACCTGGTTTCGATCAATATTTTAGAGAATAACGCATGTTAGGCCTTGGTTAGGTCTGGGATTTGCTCTCATCAGGCTCGTACTTTCGCATTCTTCACATACTTGTTGAACGTATCCTGGGTTTTTTCTGGTTTGGATCACGTAGTAATGTGGCACCACACTGAAACTGTCGATTAAACCTGCTTTCGATGAATATTTTTGAGAATAACTCAAGTTAGGTCTAGGTTAGGTCTGGGATTTGCTCTTATCAGGCTCGTACTTTCGCAAATTTCTCTTACTTGATGGCCAGATTCTGTGCTTTTTCTGGTTTGGATCACGTAGTAATGTGGTACCACACTGAAACAGTCCATTAAACCTGGTTTCGATCAATATTTTAGAGAATAACGCATGTTAGGTCTTGGTTAGGTCTGGGATTTGCTCTCATCAGGCTCGTACTTTCGCATATTTCTCATAGTTGATGGCCAGATTCTGGGCTTTTTCTGGTTTGGATCACGTAGTAATGTGGCACCACACTGAAATAGTCGATTAAACCTGGTTTCTATCAATATTTTTGAGGGTAACGCATGTTAGGTCTAGGTTAGGTCTGGGATTTTCCCTCATCCGACACATATTTTCGCATTCTTCACATACTTGTTGAACGGATCCTGGGTTTTTTCTGGTATGGATCACGTAGTAATGTGGTATCACACTGAAACAGTCCATTAAACCTGGTTTCGATCAATATTTTAGAGAATAACGCATGTTAGGTCTTGGTTAGGTCTGGGATTTTCCTTCATCAGACTCATACTTTCGCATTCTTCACATACTTGTTGAACGGATCCTGGGTTTTTTCTGGTTTGAATCACGTAGTAATGTGGTAGCACACTGAAACAGTCCATTAAACCTGGTTTCGATCAATATTTTAGAGAATAACTCATGTTAGGTCTAGGTTAGGTCTGGGATTTTCCTTCATCAGACTCATACTTTCGCATTCTTCACATACTTGTTGAACGGATCCTGGGTTTTTTCTGGTTTGGATCACGTAGTAATGTGGTATCACACTGAAACAGTCCATTAAACCTGGTTTCGATCAATATTTTAGAGAATAACGCATGTTAGGCCTTGGTTAGGTCTGGGATTTGCTCTCATCAGGCTCGTACTTTCGCATTCTTCACATACTTGTTGAACGTATCCTGGGTTTTTTCTGGTTTGTATCACGTAGTAATGTGGCACCACACTGAAACTGTCGATTAAACCTGCTTTCGATGAATATTTTTGAGAATAACTCAAGTTAGGTCTAGGTTAGGTCTGGGATTTGCTCTTATCAGGCTCGTACTTTCGCAAATTTCTCTTACTTGATGGCCAGATTCTGTGCTTTTTCTGGTTTGGATCACGTAGTAATGTGGTACCACACTGAAACAGTCCATTAAACCTGGTTTCGATCAATATTTTAGAGAATAACGCATGTTAGGTCTTGGTTAGGTCTGGGATTTGCTCGCATCAGGCTCGTACTTTCGCATGCTTCACATACTTGTTGAACGGATCCTGGGTTTTTTCTGGTTTGGTTCACGTAGTAATGTGGCACCACACACAAATAGTCGATTAAACCTGGTTTCGATCAATATTTTAGAGGATAACTCATGTTATGTCTAGGACAGGTCTGGGATTTGCCCTCATCACGCTCATAGTTTCGCGTTTTTCACATACTTGTTGAACAGATCCTGGGTTTTTTCTGGTTTCGAACATGTAGTAATGTGGTACCACACTGGAACAGTCCATTAAACCTGGTTTCGATCAGTATTTTAGAGAATAACGCATGTTAGGTCTTGGTTAGATCTGGGATTTGCTCTCATCAGGCTCGTACTTTCGCATATTTCTCATAGATGATGGCCAGATTCTGTGCTTATTCTGGTTTGGATCACGTAGTAATGTGGTACCACACTGAAACAGTCGATTAAACCTGGTTTCTAACAATATTTTTGAGGGTAACGCATGTTAGGTCTAGGTTAGGCCTGGGATTTTCCCTCATCCGACACATACTTTCGCATTCTTCACATACTTGTTGAACGGATCCTGGGTTTTTTCTGGCTTGGATCAGGCAGTAATGTGGTACCACACTGAAACAGTCGGTTAAACCTGGTTTCGATCAATATCTTAGATGATAGCGCTAGTTATGTCTGGGATAGGTCTGGGATTTGCCTCGTCAGGCTCATACTTTCGCATTCTTCACATACTTCTTGTACAGATCCTGGGTTTTTTTCTGGTTTGGATCACGTAGTAATGTGGTACCACACCGAAACATTCAATTAAACCTGGTCTTGCTAAATATTTTAGAGGATAACACATGTTAGGTCTGGGTTAGGTCTAGGATTTGCCCTCATCAGGCTCATACTTTCGCATTCTCCACATACATGTTGAACAGATCCTGGGTTTTTTCAGGTTTGGACACATAGTAATGTGGTACCACACTGAAACATTCAATTAAACCTGGTCTTGATAAATATTTTAGAGGATAACACATGTTAGGTCTGGGTTAGGTCTAGGATTTGCCCTCATCAGGCTCATACTTTCGCAAATATCTCATACTTGATGGCTAGATCCAGGGCTTTTTCTGGATTGGATCACGTAGTAATGTGGTAGCACACTGAAACAGTCCATTAGACCTGGTTTCGATCAATATCTAAGATGATAACGCTAGTTATGTCTGGGATAGGTCTGGGATTTGCCCTCGTCAGGCTCATACTTTCGCATTCTTCACATACTTGTTGAACGTATCCTGGGTTTTTTCTGGTTTGGATCACGTAGAAATGTGGTACCACACTGAAACTGTCGATTAAACCTGCTTTCGATCAATATTTTTGGGAATAACTCATGTTAGGTCTAGGTTAGGTCTGGGATTTGCTCTCATCAGGCTCGTACTTTCGCAAATTTCTCATACTTGATGGCCTGATTTTGTGCTTTTTCTGGTTTGGATCCCGTAGTAATGTGGTACCACACTGAAACAGTCCATTAAACCTGGTTTCGATCAATATATTAGAGGATAACGCATGTAATGTCTAGGTTAGGCCTGTGATTTGCCCTCATCAGACACATACTTTCGCATTCTTCACATACTTGTTGAACGGATCCTGGGTTTTTTCTGGTTTGGATCACGTAGTAATGTGGTACCACACTGAAACTGTCGATTAAACCTGCTTTCGATCAATATTTTTGAGAATAACTCATGTTAGGTCTAGGTTAGGTCTGGGATTTGCTCTCATCAGGCTCGTACTTTCGCAAATTTCTCATACTTGATGGCCTGATTCTGTGCTTTTTCTGGTTTGGATCCCGTAGTAATGTGGTACCACACTGAAACAGTCCATTATACCTGGTTTCGATCAATATATTAGAGGATAACGCATGTTATGTCTAGGTTAGGCCTGTGATTTGCCCTCATCAGACACATACTTTCGCATTCTTCACATACTTGTTGAGCGGATCCTGGGTTTTTTCTGGTTTGGATCACGTAGTAATGTGGTAGCACACTGAAACAGTCCATTAAACCTGGTTTCGATCAATATTTTAGAGGATAACGCATGTTCTGTCTAGGTTAGGTCTGGGATCTTCCCTCATCAGACACATACTTTCGCATTCTTCACATACTTGTTGAACGGATCCTGGTTTTTTTCTGGTTTGGATCATGTAGTAATGTGGTACCACACTGAAACTGTCGATTAAACCTGCTTTCGATCAATATTTTTGAGAATAACTCATGTTAGGTCTAGGTTAGGTCTGGGATTTGCTCTCATCAGGCTCGTACTTTCGCAAATTTCTCATACTTGATGGCCTGATTCTGTGCTTTTTCTGGTTTGGATCCCGTAGTAACGTGGTACTACACTGAAACAGTCCATTAAACCTGGTTTCGATCAATATATTAGAGGATAACGCATGTTCTGTCTAGGTTAGGCCTGGGATTTTCCCTCATCAGACACATGCTTTCGCATTCTTCACATACTTGTTGAACGGATCCTGGGTATTTTTCTAGTTTGGATCACGTAGTGATGTGGTACCACACTGAAACAGTCCATTAAACCTGGTTTCGATCAATATATTAGAGGATAACGCATGTTATGTCTAGGTTAGGCCTGTGATTTGCCCTCATCAGACACATACTTTCGCATTCTTCACATACTTGTTGAACGGATCCTGGGTTTTTTCTGGTTTGGATCACGTAGTAATGTGGTAGCACACTGAAACAGTCCATTAAACCTGGTTTCGATCACTATTTTAGAGGATAACGCATGTTCTGTCTAGGTTAGGCCTGGGATTTTCCCTCATCAGACACATGCTTTCGCATTCTTCACATACTTGTTGAACGGATCCTGGGTATTTTTCTAGTTTGGATCACGTAGTGATGTGGTACCACACTGAAACAGTCCATTAAACCTGGTTTCGATCAATATTTTTGAGGATAACGCATGTTAGATCTAGGTTAGGCCTGGGATTTGCCCTCATGAGACACATCCTTTCGCATTCGTCACATACTTGTTGAACGGATCCTGGGTTTTTTGTGGTTTGGATCACGTAGTAATGCGGTACCACACTGAAACATTCAATTAAACCTGGTCTTGATAAATGTTTTAGAGGATAACGCATGTTGGGTCTGGGATAGGTCTGGGATTTGCCTTCATCAGGCTCATAGTTTCGCGTTTTTCACATACTTGTTGAACAGATCCTGGGTTTTTTCTGTTTTGGATCACGTAGTAATGTGGTACCACACTGAAACAGTCGATTAAACCTGGTTTCGATCAATATTTTAGAGGATAACGCATGTTCTGTCTAGGTTAGGCCTGGGATTTGCCCTCATCAGACACATACTTTCGCATTTTCCACATACATGTTGAACAGATCCTGGATTTTTTGTGGTTTGGATCACGTAGTAATGTGGTACCACACTGAAACATTCAATTAATCCTGGTCTTGATAAATATTTTAGAGGATAACGCATGTTAGGTCTGGGTTAGGTCTAGGATTTGCCCTCATCAGGCTCATACTTTCGCATGTTACTCATACTTGATGGCTAGATCCAGGGCTTTTTCTGGATTGGATCACGTAGTAATGTGGTACCACACTGAAACAGTCAATTAAACCTGGTTTCCATCAATATTTTAGAGGACAACGCAAGTTAGGTCTGGGATAGGTCTGGGATTTGCCCTCATCGGGGTCATATTTTCGTGTTCTTCACATACTTGTTGAACGGATCCTGGGTTTTTTGTGGTTTGGATCACGTAGTAATGTGGTACCACACTGAAACATTCAATTAAACCTGGTCTTGATAAATATTTTGAGGATAACGCATGTTAGGTCTGGGATGGGTCTGGGATTTGCCCTCATCAGGCTCATACTTTCGCATATTTCTCATACTTGATAGCTAGACCCAGAGCTTTTGCTGGATTGGATCCCGTAGTAATGTGGTACCACACTGAAACGGTCCATTAAACCTGGTTTCGATCAATATTTTAGAGGATAACGGATGTTATGTCTAGGTTAGGCCTGGGATTTGCCCTCATCACGCTCATAGTTTCGCGTTTTTCACATACTTGTTGAACAGATCCTGGGTTTTTTCTGGTTTCGAACATGTAGTAATGTGGTACCACACTGGAACAGTCCATTAAACCTGGTTTCGATCAGTATTTTAGAGAATAACGCATGTTAGGTCTTGGTTAGGTCTGGGATTTGCTCTCATCAGGCTTGTACTTTCGCATATTTCTCATAGTTGATGGCCAGATTCTGTGCTTATTCTGGTTTGGATCACGTAGTAATGTGGTACCACACCGAAACAGTCGATTAAACCTGGTTTCTAACAATATTTTTGAGGGTAACGCATGTTAGGTCTAGGTTAGGCCTGGGATTTTCCCTCATCCGACACATACTTTCGCATTCTTCACATACATGTTGAACGGATCCTGGGTTTTTTCTGGTTTGGATCACGTAGTAATGTGGTAGCACACTGAAGCAGTTCATTAAACCTGGTTTCGATCAATATTTTAGAGGATAACGCATGTTATGTCTGGGTTAGGCCTGGGATTTGCCCTCATCAGACACATACTTTCGCATTCTCCACATACTTGTTGAACAGATCCTGGGTTTTTTCAGGTTTGGACACAGAGTAATGTGGTACCACACTGAAACATTCAATTAAACCTGGTCTTGATAAATATTTTAGAGGATAACACATGTTAGGTCTGGGTTAGGTCTAGGATTTGCCCTCATCAGGCTCATACTTTCGCATTCTCCACATACTTGTTGAACAGATCCTGGGTTTTTTCAGGTTTGGACACATAGTAATGTGGTACCACACTGAAACAATCAATTAAACCTGGTCTTGATAAATATTTTAGAGGATAACACATGTTAGGTCTGGGTTAGGTCTAGGATTTGCCCTCATCAGGCTCATACTTTCGCAAATATCTCATACTTGATGGCTAGATCCAGGGCTTTTTCTGGATTGGATCACGTAGTAATGTGGTAGCACACTGAAACAGTCCATTAGACCTGGTTTCGATCAATATCTAAGATGATAACGCTAGTTATGTCTGGGATAGGTCTGGGATTTGCCCTCGTCAGGCTCATACTTTCGCATTCTTCACATACTTGTTGAACGTATCCTGGGTTTTTTCTGGTTTGGATCACGTAGAAATGTGGTACCACACTGAAACTGTCGATTAAACCTGCTTTCGATCAATATTTTTGGGAATAACTCATGTTAGGTCTAGGTTAGGTCTGGGATTTGCTCTCATCAGGCTCGTACTTTCGCAAATTTCTCATACTTGATGGCCTGATTTTGTGCTTTTTCTGGTTTGGATCCCGTAGTAATGTGGTACCACACTGAAACAGTCCATTAAACCTGGTTTCGATCAATATATTAGAGGATAACGCATGTAATGTCTAGGTTAGGCCTGTGATTTGCCCTCATCAGACACATACTTTCGCATTCTTCACATACTTGTTGAACGGATCCTGGGTTTTTTCTGGTTTGGATCACGTAGTAATGTGGTACCACACTGAAACTGTCGATTAAACCTGCTTTCGATCAATATTTTTGAGAATAACTCATGTTAGGTCTAGGTTAGGTCTGGGATTTGCTCTCATCAGGCTCGTACTTTCGCAAATTTCTCATACTTGATGGCCTGATTCTGTGCTTTTTCTGGTTTGGATCCCGTAGTAATGTGGTACCACACTGAAACAGTCCATTATACCTGGTTTCGATCAATATATTAGAGGATAACGCATGTTATGTCTAGGTTAGGCCTGTGACTTGCCCTCATCAGACACATACTTTCGCATTCTTCACATACTTGTTGAGCGGATCCTGGGTTTTTTCTGGTTTGGATCACGTAGTAATGTGGTAGCACACTGAAACAGTCCATTAAACCTGGTTTCGATCAATATTTTAGAGGATAACGCATGTTCTGTCTAGGTTAGGTCTGGGATCTTCCCTCATCAGACACATACTTTCGCATTCTTCACATACTTGTTGAACGGATCCTGGGTTTTTTCTGGTTTGGATCATGTAGTAATGTGGTACCACACTGAAACTGTCGATTAAACCTGCTTTCGATCAATATTTTTGAGAATAACTCATGTTAGGTCTAGGTTAGGTCTGGGATTTGCTCTCATCAGGCTCGTACTTTCGCAAATTTCTCATACTTGATGGCCTGATTCTGTGCTTTTTCTGGTTTGGATCCCGTAGTAACGTGGTACTACACTGAAACAGTCCATTAAACCTGGTTTCGATCAATATATTAGAGGATAACGCATGTTCTGTCTAGGTTAGGCCTGGGATTTTCCCTCATCAGACACATGCTTTCGCATTCTTCACATACTTGTTGAACGGATCCTGGGTTTTTTCTGGTTTGGATCACGTAGTAATGTGGTAGCACACTGAAACAGTCCATTAAACCTGGTTTCGATCACTATTTTAGAGGATAACGCATGTTCTGTCTAGGTTAGGCCTGGGATTTTCCCTCATCAGACACATGCTTTCGCATTCTTCACATACTTGTTGAACGGATCCTGGGTATTTTTCTAGTTTGGATCACGTAGTGATGTGGTACCACACTGAAACAGTCCATTAAACCTGGTTTCGATCAATATTTTTGAGGATAACGCATGTTAGATCTAGGTTAGGCCTGGGATTTGCCCTCATGAGACACATCCTTTCGCATTCGTCACATACTTGTTGAACGGATCCTGGGTTTTTTGTGGTTTGGATCACGTAGTAATGCGGTACCACACTGAAACATTCAATTAAACCTGGTCTTGATAAATGTTTTAGAGGATAACGCATGTTGGGTCTGGGATAGGTCTGGGATTTGCCTTCATCAGGCTCATAGTTTCGCGTTTTTCACATACTTGTTGAACAGATCCTGGGTTTTTTCTGTTTTGGATCACGTAGTAATGTGGTACCACACTGAAACAGTCGATTAAACCTGGTTTCGATCAATATTTTAGAGGATAACGCATGTTCTGTCTAGGTTAGGCCTGGGATTTGCCCTCATCAGACACATACTTTCGCATTTTCCACATACATGTTGAACAGATCCTGGATTTTTTGTGGTTTGGATCACGTAGTAATGTGGTACCACACTGAAACATTCAATTAATCCTGGTCTTGATAAATATTTTAGAGGATAACGCATGTTAGGTCTGGGTTAGGTCTAGGATTTGCCCTCATCAGGCTCATACTTTCGCATGTTACTCATACTTGATGGCTAGATCCAGGGCTCTTTCTGGATTGGATCACGTAGTAATGTGGTACCACACTGAAACAGTCAATTAAACCTGGTTTCCATCAATATTTTAGAGGACAACGCAAGTTAGGTCTGGGATAGGTCTGGGATTTGCCCTCATCGGGGTCATATTTTCGTGTTCTTCACATACTTGTTGAACGGATCCTGGGTTTTTTGTGGTTTGGATCACGTAGTAATGTGGTACCACACTGAAACATTCAATTAAACCTGGTCTTGATAAATATTTTGAGGATAACGCATGTTAGGTCTGGGATGGGTCTGGGATTTGCCCTCATCAGGCTCATACTTTCGCATATTTCTCATACTTGATAGCCAGACCCAGAGCTTTTGCTGGATTGGATCCCGTAGTAATGTGGTACCACACTGAAACGGTCCATTAAACCTGGTTTCGATCAATATTTTAGAGGATAACCGATGTTATGTCTAGGTTAGGCCTGGGATTTGCCCTCATCACGCTCATAGTTTCGCGTTTTTCACATACTTGTTGAACAGATCCTGGGTTTTTTCTGGTTTCGAACATGTAGTAATGTGGTACCACACTGGAACAGTCCATTAAACCTGGTTTCGATCAGTATTTTAGAGAATAACGCATGTTAGGTCTTGGTTAGGTCTGGGATTTGCTCTCATCAGGCTCGTACTTTCGCATATTTCTCATAGTTGATGGCCAGATTCTGTGCTTATTCTGGTTTGGATCACGTAGTAATGTGGTACCACACTGAAACAGTCGATTAAACCTGGTTTCTAACAATATTTTTGAGGGTAACGCATGTTAGGTCTAGGTTAGGCCTGGGATTTTCCCTCATCCGACACATACTTTCGCATTCTTCACATACATGTTGAACGGATCCTGGGTTTTTTCTGGTTTGGATCACGTAGTAATGTGGTAGCACACTGAAACAGTTCATTAAACCTGGTTTCGATCAATATTTTAGAGGATAACGCATGTTATGTCTAGGTTAGGCCTGGGATTTGCCCTCATCAGACACATACTTTTTTTTTTTTTTTTTTTTTTTTTTTTTTGTCGTGGGGAAAATCTTCGAAAGACTCCCTCCCACCTCCTTGGGGAGAGGTGGGAGGGGTGTGTGGGATTCCCCGCGCCCGTACAACGACAGGCACGGGACCTACCCACTAAAAACCCCACGGTGACCCTTCGGCACGCCTTGGGAAGATACCGGGAATCGCTCGAAGCATTCTTCCGGTATCCTCCCCGTGCCCGCGCTTTCGCGCCCATCCCCCGGGGGGACAATCGGTCCCCCCAGTAGACACCCTGCCTCATAGCGGCGGGACGGGGCCATTCCATCCCGCCGCTATCCGTCCCGGGGCCGCGTTTAGTGGCGGCTGCGAGCCCCAACTCGCAACCGCCCGCGATCCCGTTTCCACCCCTCGGCGGCCGGGCGTTCATGGCCGCACCAGACCGCCGAGGGTGCCTCCCCTTGCGTCGGACCGGTAGGGGGAGGCACTCCTACCCCCAACCGGTCCGACCCGGCGCCGCCTGGCGGGAGGAGGGTCCCCTCAGGACCCCCCTCCCAGCCTAGGTCATCCGCCACGCCGAGGCGGCCGCCCGCGACGCCTCGCGACCGAGCGACGACCTCGGGCCACCGCACGAACGCGAGCTTCAGCGCGCCGCTGAAGCTCGCGCTCCCTCCCCGCGGCCTCCTTCTGCAACATTACGTTCTCGCAGAAGGAGGCCACGGCCCTCCACTTCTCCTCGCTGCCGAGCATGGCGCGCACCACGCCCGGCAGCGAGACATCCCGCCCGACGACGCCGACCAGGACACGGCGCTCCCCCTCCCACGCGGGGCATACCTCCAGGGTATGATCCGCCGTGTCCTGCTCAGCGTCGCAGTGGCAGCAACGCGCCGTCGACTCCTTCCCTATCCGGCACAGGTATCTTCCGAAGCTGCCATGCCCGGAAAATACCTGTGCCAGCCGGTAGGTGAGGCTGCCATGGCCTCTGTCCAGCCACTCCTTCAGGAGTGGCCGAACAGCCCCGACAGTCCGGTGCCCCGCGGTTGGCAGAGCCAGCCGCTCCTGCCACGCGAGCAACACGGACTGCCGGGCCTGGCGCTTCAAATCGCCCCAAGCAGGTTCCTGCCCGCCCGGGACCGCCCCCACCCCCGCGCGACGGTCGACGCGGTGCCGGTACATCACCGCGTGCGACCGCGCGAGCAGGTCCATGGGCGGCATCCCCGCTAGAACCGTCGCCGCCTCATGTGACATGGTCCGATACCCGCGGACGACCCTGAGCGCCATGCGCCTCTGCACCCGACGCAGCATAGTCATGCTGCGCCGGGAGGCAGCCAGGTCGTCCGCCCAGACGGGGGCCCCGTATAGGGCCACCGACTGGACCATTGCCACATAGAGGCGACGAACTCGGCCCGCCGGGCCCCCCAGGTTGGGCAGGATCCGGCCCAGAGCCGCAACCATCCTTTCCAACCGGGGGACCAGGCAGCGGAAATGCTCCTCGAAACGCCAGCGGCTATCGAGGATCAGCCCCAGATACCTGATCTGGGGCTTCACCTCGATGTCAGCCCCACCCACCCGGATCAGAGGGGGTGGCGGATCCTGCCGAGGTGAATGAAACGCAATCACCTCGGTCTTATGGACCGCCACCGTCATCCCCATCCCCCTGATCCGGTCGACGACGCGTTGCGACCCCTCCTCCGCGCGACGCATGGCCCTCCCCCAGTGCGCCCCGACGGCCAGCACCAGTGTGTCATCCGCATAACACACCGTGCTGACGCCGTCGGGGAGGCCGGCCCGCAACACCGAGTCGTACGCGATGTTCCACAGGAGTGGCCCGAGGACCGACCCCTGCGGAACACCGCAGTACACCTCCCTCCGCATATCACCATCCCGGCCCGGGTACTCGATCCACCTGCCGCGGAGATAATCCCCGACGACCGCCCTGAGACAAGGGGGGACTCGATGATATTCGAGTCCCCTCTTTATCTCTTCCCAGGGGAGGGTGTTAAAGGCATTGGCAATATCCAAGGATATTGCCAATACCACCCCTCCCCGGGAGACGGCCGCCTCCGAGAGGGCCCTCACACGACCTATCGCGTCGATAGTCGATCGGCCCCCCCGGAAACCGAACTGGCAGTCTGCCAGACCGGGATCACCCCGCGACAAGTGCTCGACGAGGCGGGCAGCAATCACACGCTCGAAGAGCTTGCCCACCTCGTCGAGGAGACAAATGGGCCGGTATGCGGAGGGAGACTCCGCGGGCCGACCCTCCTTCCGGAGGAGGACCATCCTCGCCACCTTCCAACTGGGGGGGAATCGCCCGTCCCTCAGGCAGCGGTCGAACAACCGCCTGAGGTCGGCCCCAAGGACGCCCTGGGTCAAGACCCAAACCCGGCCGGGCACACCATCCGGACCCGGGGCCGTGTTACGAACCCCGAGCCGTCTGATGGCCGCTGCCAGCTCCTCCTGCGTGACCCCCAGCTCGGCATCAGACACATACTTTCGCATTTTCCACATACATGTTGAACAGATCCTGGGTTTTTTGTGGTTTGGATCACGTAGTAATGTGGTACCACACTGAAACATTCAATTAATCCTGGTCTTGATAAATATTTTAGAGGATAACGCATGTTAGGTCTGGGTTAGGTCTAGGATTTGCCCTCATCAGGCTCATACTTTCGCATGTTACTCATACTTGATGGCTAGATCCAGGGCTTTTTCTGGATTGGATCACGTAGTAATGTGGTGCCACACTGAAACAGTCGATTAAACCTGGTTTCCATCAATATTTTAGAGGACAACGCAAGTTAGGTCTGGGATAGGTCTGGGATTTGCCCTCATCAGGGTCATATTTTCGTGTTCTTCACATACTTGTTGAACGGATCCTGGGTTTTTTGTGGTTTGGATCACGTAGTAATGTGGTACCACACTGAAACATTCAATTAAACCTGGTCTTGATAAATATTTTGAGGATAACGCATGTTAGGTCTGGGATGGGTCTGGGATTTGCCCTCATCAGGCTCATACTTTCGCATATTTCTCATACTTGATAGCTAGACCCAGGGCTTTTTCAGGCTTGGATCCCGTAGTAATGTGGTACCACACTGAAACGGTCCATTAAACCTGGTTTCGATCAGTATTTTAGAGGATAACGCATGTTATGTCTAGGTTAGGCCTGGGATTTGCCCTGATCAGACACATACTTTCGCATCCTCCACATACTTGTTGAACAGATCCTGGGTATTTTTCTCGTCTAGATCACGTAGTGATGTGGTGCCACACTGAAACAGTCCATTAAACCTGGCTTCGATCAATATTTTAGAGGATAACGCATGTTATGTCTAGGTTAGGCCTGTGATTTGCCCTCATCAGACACATACTTTCGCATCCTCCACATACTTGTTGAACAGATCCTCGGTATTTTTCTCGTCTAGATCACGTAGTGATGTGGTGCCACACTGAAACAGTCCATTAAACCTGGCTTCGATCAATATTTTAGAGGATAACGCATGTTATGTCTAGGTTAGGCCTGTGATTTGCCCTCATCAGACACATACTTTCGCATCCTCCACATACTTGTTGAACAGATCCTGGGTTTTTCCAGGTTTGGATCACATAGTAATGTGGTACCACACTGAAACATTCAATTAAACCTGGTCTTGATAAATATTTTAGAGGATAACGCATGTTAGGTCTGGGTTAGGTCTAGGATTTGCCCACATCAGGCTCATACCTTCGCATATTTCTCATACTTGATGGCTAGACCCAGGGCTTTTTCTGAATTGGATCAGGTAGTAATGTGGTACCACACTGAAGCAGTCGATTAAACCTGGTTTCGATCGATATTTTTGAGGATAACGCATGTTAGGTCTAGGTTAGGCCCGGGATTTGCCCTCATCAGAGTCATATTTCCGCATTCTTCACATACTTGTTGAACGGATCCTGGGTTTTTTCAGGTTTGGATCACGTAGTAATGTGGTAGCACACTGAAACAGTCCATTAAACCTGGTTTCGATCAATATTTTAGAGAATAACGCATGTTAGGTCTGTGATAGGTCTGGGATTTGCCCTCATCAGGCTCATAGTTTCGCGTTTTTCACATACTTGTTGAACAGATCCTGGGTTCTTTCTGGTTTGGATCTCGTAGTTATGTGGTACCACACTGAAAAAGTCCATTAAACATGGTTTCGATCAATATTTTAGAGAATAACTCATGTTAGGTCTAGGTTAGGTCTGGGATTTGCTCTCATCAGGCTTGTACATTCGCATATTTCTCATACTTGATGGCCAGATTCGGGGCTTTTTCTGGTTTGGATCACGTAGTAATGTAAGTCAACACTGAAACAGTCCATTAAACCTGGTTTCGATCAATATTTTTGAGGATAGCTCATGCTAGGTCTAGGTTAGGCCTGGGATTGGCCCCCATCGGACCCATACTTTCGCATTCTTCACATACTTGTTGAACGGATCCTGTGTTTTTCCCTGATTTGGATCACGTAGTAATGTGGTACCACACTGAAACATTCAATTAAACCTAGTCTTGATAAATATTTTAGAGGATAACGCATGTTAGGTCTGGGATAGGTCTGGGATTTGCCCGCATCAGGCTCATAGTTTCGCATATTCCTCAAACTTGTTGGCCCGATTCTGTGCTTTCACTGGTTTGGATCACGTAGTAATGTTGTACCACTCTGAAACAGTCGATTAAACCTGGTTTCGAACAATATTTTAAATGATAACGCATGTTAGGTCTTGGTTAGGTCTGGGATTTGCTCTCATCAGGCTCATAGTTTCGCGTTTTTCACATACTTGTTGAACAGATCCTGGGTTTTTTCTGGTTTGGATCACATAGTAATGTGGTACCACACTGAAACATTCAATTAAACCTGGTCTTGATATATATTTTAGAGGATAACGCATGTTAGGTCTTGGTTAGGTCTGGGATTTTCCATCATCAGACTCATACCTTCGCATTCTTCACATACTTGTTGAACGGATCCTGGGTTTTTTCTGGTTTGGATCACGTAGTAATGTGGTATCACACTGAAACAGTCCATTAAACCTGGTTTCGATCAATATTTTAGAGAATAACGCATGTTAGGTCTTGGTTAGGTCTGGGATTTGCTCTCATCAGGCTCGTACTTTCGCATATTTCTCATAGTTGATGGCCAGATTCTGGGCATTTTCTGCATTGGATCAGGTAGTAATGTGGTACCACACTGAAGCAGTCGATTAAACCTGGTTTCGATCAATATTTTTGAGGATAACGCATGTTAGGTCTAAGCTAGGCCTGGGATTTTCCCTCATCAGACATATACTTTCGCATTCTTCACATACTTGTTGAACGTATCCTGGGTTTTTTCTGGTTTGGATCACGTAGTAATGTGGTACCACACTGAAACAGTCGATTAAACCTGGTTTCGATCAATATTTTTGAGAATTACTCATGTTAGGTCTAGGTTAGGCCTGTGATTTGCCCTCATCAGACACATACTTTCGCATTCTCCACATACTTGTTGAACAGATCCTGGGTTTTTTCAGGTTTGGATCACGTAGTAATGTGGTACCACACTGAAACATTCAATTAAACCTGGTCTTGATAAATATTTTAGAGGATAACGCGTGTTAGGTCTGGGTTAGGTCTAGGATTTGCCCACATCAGGCTCATACCTTCGCATATTTCTCATACTTGATGGCTAGACCCAGGGCTTTTTCTGGATTGGATCAGGTAGTAATGTGGTACCACACTGAAGCAGTCGATTAAACCTGGTTTCGATCAATATTTTTGAGGATAACGCATGTTAGGTCTAGGTTAGGCCCGGGATTTGCCCCCATCAGGGTCATATTTCCGCATTCTTCACATACTTGTTGAACGGATCCTGGGTTTTTTCTGGTTTGGATCACGTAGTAATGTGGTATCACACTGAAACAGTCCATTAAACCTGGTTTCGATCAATATTTTAGAGAATAACGCATGTTAGGTCTCGGTTAGGTCTGGGATTTGCTCTCATCAGGCTCGTACTTTCGCATATTTCTCATAGTTGATGGCCAGATTCTGGGCTTTTTCTGGTTTGGATCACGTAGTAATGTGGTTCCACACTGAAATAGTCGATTAAACCTGGTTTCGATTAATATTTTTGAGGGTAACGCATGTTAGGTCTAGGTTAGGCCTGGGATTTTCCCTCATCAGACACATACTTTCGCATTCTTCACATACTTGTTGAACGGAACCTGGGTTTTTTCTGGTTTTGATCACGTAGTAATGTGGTACCACACTGAAACAGTCAATTCAACCTGGTCTCGATAAATATTTTAGATGATAACGCATGTTAGTTAGGTCTGGGTTAGGCCCGGGGTTTGCCCTCATCAGACTCATACTTTCGCATATTTCTCATACCTGTTGGCCAGATACTTTGCTTTTTCTGGATTGGATCACATACTGATGAAGTACCACACTGAAGCAGTCAATTATACCTGGTCTCGATCAATATTTTAGAGGATAACGCATGTTTGGCCTGGATTAGGTCCAGGATTTGCCTGCATCAGGTTCATACTTTCGCATATTTCTCATACTTGTTGAACAGATCCCTGGCTTTTTCTGGTTTGGATCACGTAGTAATGTGGTACCACTCTGAAACAGTCGATTAAACCTGGTTTCGATCAATATTTTAAATGATAACGCATGTTAGGTCTGGGATAGGTCTGGGATCTGCCCTCATCAGACTCTTACCTTCGCATTCTTCCCATGCTTGTTGAACAGATCCTGGGTTTTTTCTGGTTTGGATCACGTAGTAATGTGGTACCACACTGAAACAGTCCATTAAACCTGGTTTCGATCAATATTTTAGAGAATAACGCGTGTTAGGTCTTGGTTAGGTCTGGGATTTGCACTCATCAGGCTCATAGTTTCGCGTTTTTCACATACTTGTTGAACAGATCCTGGGTTTTTTCTGGTTTGGATCTCGTAGTAATGTGGTACCACACTGAAACAGTCCATTAAACATGGTTTCGATCAATATTTTAGAGAATAACTCATGTTAGGTCCAGGTTAGGTCTGGGATTTGCTCTCATCAGGCTTGTACATTCGCATATTTCTCATACTTGATGGCCAGATTCGGGGCTTTTTCTGGTTTGGATCACGTAGTAATGTAAAACAACACTGTAACAGTCAATTAAACCTGTTTTCAACCAATATCTTAGAGGATAACGCATGTTAGGCCTAGGCTAGGCCTGGGATTTGCCCTAATCAGGGTCATAGTTTCGCAGTTTTATCATACATGTTGACCTGACCGAGGGTTTTTCCTACTTTGGATAACGTAGTAAAGTGGTAACACACAGAAACAGTCAACTAAACCTGGATCCGATCAATAATTTAGAGGATAGCGCATGTTAGGTCTGGATAAGGTCTGGGATTTGCTCTCATCAGGCTCATACTTGCGCATATTTCTCATACTTGTTGGCCAGATCCTGGGTTTTTTTTCTAGTCTGGATCACATAGTAATGTGGTACAACACAGAAACAGTCCATTAAACCTGGTTTCGATCAATATTTTAGATGATAACGCATGTTCGGTCTAGGTTAGTCCTGGGATTTGCCCTCATCAGACTCATACTTTCGCATTCTTCACATACTTGCTGAACAGATCCTGGGTTATTTCTGGTTTGGATCAGGTAGTAATGTGGTACCACACTGAAACAATCGATTAAACCTGGTCACGATCAACATTTTAGAGGATAACGCAAGTTGGGTCTGGGATACGTCTGGGATTTGCCCTCATCTGGCTCATACTTTCGCATTCTTCACATACTTGTTGAACAGATCCTGGGTTATTACTGGTTTGGATCATGTAGTAATGTGGTACCACACTGATACAGTCCATTAAACCTGGTTTCGATAAATATTTTAAAGGATAACGCATGTTAGGTCTGGGTTAGGGTTAGGATTTGCCCTCATCTGACCCATACTTTCGCATTCTTCACATACTTGTTGAACGGATCCTGTGTTTTTCTCTGATTTGGATCACGTAGTAATGTGGTACCACACTGAAACATTCAATTAAACCTAGTCTTGATAAATATTTTAGAGGATAACGCATGTTAGGTCTGGGATAGGTCTGGGATCTGCCCTCATCAGACTCTTACCTTCGCATTCTTCCCATGCTTGTTGAACAGATCCTGGGTTTTTTCTGGTTTGGATCACGTACTAATGTGGTATCACACTGAAGCAGTTCATTACAGCTGGTTTCGATCAATATTCTAGAGGATAACGCATCTTAGGTATAGGTTAGGCCTGGGATTTGCCCTCATCAGACTCATACTTTCGCATATTTCTCATTCTTGTTGGCTAGATCCGGGGCTTTTTCTGGATTGGATCACGTAGTAATGTGGTACCACACTGAAACAGTCAATTAATCCTGGTTACGATCAATATTTTAGAGGATAACGAACTTTAGGACTAGGTTAGGCCAGGAATTTTCCCTCAACAGACTCACACTTTCGCATTCTTCACATACTTCTTGAACAGATCCTGGGTTTTTTCTGGTTTGGATCACGTAGTAATGTGGTACCACTCTGAAACAGTCGACTAAACCTGGTCTCGACCAATATTTAAGAGGATAACGCAAGTTGGGTCTGGGATAGGTCTGGGATTTGCCCTCATCTGGCTCATACTTTCGCATTCTTCACATACTTGTTGAACAGATCCTGGGTTATTTCTGGTTAGGATCATGTAGTAATGTGGTACCACACTGATACAGTCCATTAAACATGGTTTCGATCAATATTTTAGAGAATAACTCATGTTAGGTCTAGGTTAGGTCTGGGATTTGCTCTCATCAGGCTTGTACATTCGCATATTTCTCATACTTGATGGCCAGATTCGGGGCTTTTCCTGGTTTGGATCACGTAGTAATGTAGTACAACACTGAAACAGTCCATTAAACCTGGTTTCGATCAATATTTTTGAAGATAGCTCATGCTAGGTCTAGGTTAGGCCTGGGATTTGCCCCCATCGGACCCATACTTTCGCATTCTTCACATACTTGTTGTACAGATCCTGGGTTTTTTCAGGATTGAATCAGGCGGTAATGTGGTACCACACTGAAACAGTACATAAAACCTAGTCTCGGTCAATATTTTAGAGGATAACGCATGTTACGTCTGGGATAGGTCCAGGATTTGCCCGCATCAGGCTCATACTTTCGCATATTTCTCACACTTGTTGGCCAGATCCTGGGCCTTTTCTGGTTTGGATCACGTAGTTATGTGGTACCACTCTGAAACAGTCGACTAAACCTGGTGTCGACCAATATTTAAGAGGATAACGCAAGTTGGGTCTGGGATAGGTCTGGGATTTGCCCTCATCTGGCTCATACTTTCGCATTCGTCACATACTTGTTGAACAGATCCTGGGTTATTTCTGGTTTGGATCATGTAGTAATGTGGTACCACACTGATACAGTCCATTAAACCTGGTTTCGATAAATATTTTTGAGGATAGCTCATGCTAGGTCTAGGTTAGGCCTGGGATTTGCCCCCATCGGACCCATACTTTCGCATTCTTCACATACTTGTTGTACAGATCCTGGGTTTTTTCAGGATTGAATCAGGCGGTAATGTGGTACCACACTGAAACAGTACATAAAACCTAGTCTCGGTCAATATTTTAGAGGATAACGCATGTTACGTCTGGGATAGGTCCAGGATTTGCCCGCATCAGGCTCATACTTTCGCATATTTCTCGAACTTGTTGGCCCGTATCTGTGCTTTCCCTGGTTTGGATCACGTAGTAATGTTGTACCGCCCTGAAACAGTCAATTCAACCTGGTCTCGATAAATATTTTAGATGATAACGCATGTTAGGTCTAGGTTAGGCCTGGGATTTGCCCTCATCAGTCTCATACTTTCGCATATTTCTCATAACTGTTGGCCAGATACTTTGCTTTTTCTGGATTGGATCACATACTGATGAAGTACCACACTGAAGCAGTCAATTATACCTGGTCTCGATCTATATTTTAGAGGATAACGCATGTTAGGCCTGGGTTAGGTCCAGGATTTGCCTGCATCAGGCTCATACGTTCGCATTCTTCACATACTTGTTGAACAGATCCCTGGCTTTTTCTGGTTTGGATCACGTAGTAATGTGGTACCACACTGAAACAGTCGATTACTCCTGGTCTCGTTCAACATTTTATAGGATAACGCCGGTTAGGACACGGTTAGGTGTCGGATTTGCCCTCATCAGGCTCATACTGTCGCATATTTCTCATACTTGTTAGCCAGATCCATTGCTTTTTCTGGTTTGGATCACGTGGTACTGTGGTATCACACTGAAACAGCTCATTACAGCTGGTTTCGATCAATATTTTAGAGGATAATGCATCTTAGGTATAGGTTAGGCCTGGGATTTGCCCTCATCAGACTCATACTTTCGCATACTTCACATACATGTTGAACAGATCCCCGGCTTTTTCTGGTTTGGATCACGTAGTAAAGTGGTACCACACTGAAACAGTCGATTACTCCTGGTCTCGTTCAACATTTTATAGGATAACGCCGGTTAGGACACGGTAAGGTGTCGGATTTGCCCTCATCAGGCTCATACTGTCGCATATTTCACATACTTGTTAGCCAGATCCATTGCTTTTTCTGGTTTGGATCACGTGGTACTGTGGTATCACACTGAATCAGTCCACGAAACCTGGTTTCGACCAATATTCTAGAGGATAACGCATGTTATGTCTGGGATAGGTCTGGGATTTGCCCTCGTCAGGCTCATACGTTCGCATTTTTCACATACTTGTTGTACAGATTCCCGGCTTTTTCTGGTTTGGATCACGTCGTAAAATGGTACCACACCGAAACAGTCGATTAATCCTGGTCTCGAACAATATTTTATAGGATAACGCCGTTTAGGACACGGTTAGGTGAGGGATTTGCCCTCATCAGGCTTGTTCATTCGCATATTTCTCATACTTGATGGCCAGATTCGGGGCTTTTTCTGGTTTGGATCACGTAATAATGTAGTACAACACTGAAACAGTCCATTAAACCTGGTTTCGATCAATATTTTTGAGGGTAGCTCATGCTAGGTCTAGGTTAGGCCTGGGATTTGCCCCGTTCGGACCCATACTTTCGCATTCTTCACATACTTGTTGTACAGATCCTGGGTTTTTTCAGGTTTGAATCAGGCGGTAATGTGGTACCACACTGAAACAGTCCATTAAACCTGGTTTCGATCAATATTTTAGAGAATAACGCATGTTAGGACTTGGTTAGGTCTGGGATTTGCTCTCATCAGGCTCATAGTTTCGCGTTTTTCACATACTTGTTGAACAGATCCTGGGTTTTTTCTGGTTTGGATCTCGTAGTTATGTGGTACCACTCTGAAACAGTCGAATAAACCTGGTCTCGACCAATATTTAAGAGGATAACGCAAGTTGGGTCTGGGATAGGACTGGGATTTGCCCTCATCTGGCTCATACTTTCGCATTCTTCACATAGTTGTTGAACGGATCCTGTGTTTTTCCCTGATTTGGATCACGTAGTAATGTGGTACCACACTGAAACATTCAATTCAACCTGGTCTCGATAAATATTTTAGATGATAACGCATGTTAGGTCTAGGTTAGGCCTGGGGTTTGCCCTCATCAGACTCATACTTTCGCATATTTCTCATACCTGTTGGCCAGATACTTTGCTTTTTCTGGATTGGATCACATACTGATGAAGTACCACACTGAAGCAGTCAATTATACCTGGTCTCGATCAATATTTTAGAGGATAACGCATGTTTGGCCTGGGTTAGGTCCAGGATTTGCCTGCATCAGGTTCATACTTTCGCATATTTCTCATACTTGTTGAACAGATCCCTGGCTTTTTCTGGTTTGGATCACGTAGTAATGTGGTACCACTCTGAAACAGTCGATTAAACCTGGTTTCGATAAATATTTTAAATGATAACGCATGTTAGGTCTGGGATAGGTCTGGGATCTGCCCTCATCAGACTCTTACCTTCGCGATTTTCACATACTTGTTGAACAGATCCTGGGTTTTTTCTGGTTTGGATCTCGTAGTAATGTGGTACCACACTGAAACAGTCCATTAAACATGGTTTCGATCAATATTTTAGAGAATAACTCATGTTAGGTCTAGGTTAGGTCTGGGATTTGCTCTCATCAGGCTTGTACATTCGCATATTTCTCATACTTGATGGCCAGATTCGGGGATCTTCTGGATTGGATCACGTAGTAATGTAGTACAACACTGTAACAGTCCATTAAACCAGTTTTCAACCAATATCTTAGAGGATAACGCATGTTAGGCCTAGGCTAGTCCTGGGATTTGCCCTAATCAGGGTCATACTTTCGCAGTTTTATCATACATGTTGACCTGATCGAGGGTTTTTCCTTCTTTGGATAACGTAGTAAAGTGGTACCACACAGAAACAGTCAACTAAACCTGGATCCGATCAATATTTTAGAGGAAAACGCATGGTAGGTCTCGGTTAGGTCTAGGATTTGCCCTCATCTGGGTCATACTTTCGCATATTTCTCAAACTTGTTTGCCAGATTCTGGGCTTTCACTGGTCTGGATCACGTAGTAACGTGGTACCACACTGAAACAGTCCATTAAACCTGGTTTCGATCAATACTTTTGAAGATAGCGCATGTTAGGTCTGGATAAGGTCTGGGATTTGCTCTCATCAGGCTCATACTTTCGCATATTTCTCATTCTTGTTGGCCAGATACTTGGCTCCCACTGGTTTGGATCACGTAGTAATGTTGTACCATACTGAAACAGTCCATTGAACCTGGTCTCGATCAATATTTTAGATGATAACGCCGGTTAGGACTCGGTTAGGTATGGGATTTGCCCTCATCAGGGTCATACCTTCGCATTTCTCGCATATTTGTTGGCCAGATCCTGTGCTGTCACAGGTCTGGATCTCGTAGTAATGTGGTACCACACTGAAACAGTCAATTATACCTGGTCTCGATCAATATTTTAGAGGATAACGCATGTTAGGTCTAGGTTAGGCCTGGGATTTGCCCTCATCAGACTCATACTTTCGCATATTTCTCATACTTGTTGGCCAGATCCTGGGTTTTTTTCTAGTCTGGATCACGTAGTAATGTGGTACAACACAGAAACAGTCCATTAAACCTGGTTTCGATCAATATTTTAGATGATAACGCATGTTCGGTCTAGGTTAGGCCTGGGATTTGCCCTCATCAGACTCATACTTTCGCATTCTTCACATACTTGTTGAACAGATCCTGGGTTATTTCTGGTTTGGATCAGGTAGTAATGTGGTACCACACTGATACAGTCCATTAAACCTGGTTTCGATCAATATTTTTGAGGATAGCTCATGCTAGGTCTAGGTTAGTCCTGGGATTTGCCCCCATCGGACCCATACTTTCGCATTCTTCACATACTTGTTGGCCAGATCCTGGGCTTTTTCTGGTTTGGATCACGTAGTTATGTGGTACCACTCTGAAACACTCGACTAAACCTGGTCTCGACCAATATTTAAGAGGATAACGCAAGTTGGGTCTGGGATAGGTCTGGGATTTGCCCTCATCTGGCTCATACTTTCGCATTCTTCACATACTTGTTGAACAGATCCTGGGTTTTTTCTGCTTTGGATCAGGTAGTAATGTGGTACCACACTGAAACAGTCGACTAAACCTGGTCACGATCAACATTTTAGAGGATAGCGCCGGTTAGGACTCGGTTAGGTGTGGGATTTGCCCTCATCAGGCTCAAACTTTCGCATATTTCTCATACTTGTTGAACAGATCCTGGGTTATCTCTGGTTTCGATCATGTAGTAATGTGGTACCACACTGATACAGTCCATTAAACCTGGTTTCGATCAATATTTTTGAGGATAGCTCATGCTAGGTCTAGGTTAGTCCTGGGATTTGCCCCCATCGGACCCATACTTTCGCATTCTTCACATACTTGTTGGTCAGATCCTGGGCTTTTTCTGGTTTGGATCACGTAGTTATGTGGTACCACTCTGAAACACTCGACTAAACCTGGTTTCGATCAATATTTTAGATGATAACGCATGTTCGGTCTAGGTTAGGCCTGGGATTTGCCCTCATCAGACTCATACTTTCGCATTCTTCACATACTTGTTGAACAGATCCTGGGTTATCTCTGGTTTCGATCATGTAGTAACGTGGTACCACACTGATACAGTCCATTAAACCTGGTTTCGATAAATATTTTAAAGGATAACGCATGTTAGGTCTGGGTTAGGGTTAGGATTTGCCCTCATCTGACCCATACTTTCGCATTCTTCACATACTTGTTGAACGGATCCTGTGTTATTCCCTGATTTGGATCACGTAGTAATGTGGTACCACACTGAAACATTCAATTAAACCTAGTCTTGATAAATATTTTAGAGGATAACGCATGTTAGGTCTGGGATAGGTCAGGGATTTGTCATCATCAGGCTCATATTTTCGCATATTTCTCATACTTGTTGGCCAGATTCTGTGCTTTCACTGGTTTGGATCACGTTGTAATGTTGTACCGCCCTGAAACAGTCAATTCAACCTGGTCTCGATAAATATTTTAGATGATAACGCATGTTAGGTCTAGGTTAAGCCTGGGATTTGCCCTCATCAGGCTCATACTTTCGCACACTTCACATACTCGTTGAACAGATCCTGGGTTTTTTCTGCTTTGGATCACGTAGTAATGTGGTACCACACTGAAACAGTCCATTAAACCTGGTTTAGATCAATATTTTAGAGGATAACGCATGTTAGGTCTAGGTTAGCCCTGGGATTTTCACACATCAGACTCATACTTTCGCATTCTTCACATACTTGTTGAACAGATCCCTGGCTTTTTCTGGTTTGGATCACGTAGTAAAGTGGTACCACACTGAAACAGTCGTTTAATCCTGGTCTCGATCAACATTTTAGATGATAACGCATGTTAGGTCTAGGTTAGGCCTGGGATTTGCCCTCATCAGACTCATACTTTCTCATTCTTCACATTCTTGTTGAACGGATCCTGGGTTTTTTCTGGTTTGGTTCACGTAGTAATGTGGTACCACACTGAAACATTCAATTAAACCTGATCTTGATAAATATTTTAGAGGATAACGCATGGTGGGTCCAGGTTAGGCCTGGGATTTGCCCTCATCAGACTCATACTCTCGCATATTTCACATACTTGTTGAACAAATCCCTGGCTTTTTCTGGTTTGGATCACGTAGTAAAGTGGTACCACACTGAAACAGTCGATTAATCCTGGTCTCGATCAACATTTTAGATGATAACGCATGTTAGGTCTAGGTTAGGCCTGGGATTTGCCCTCTTCAGACTCATACTTTCTCATTCTTCACATTCTTCTTGAACAGATCCTGGGATATTTCTGATTTGGGTCAGGTAGTAATGTGGTACCACACTGAAACAGTCGACTAAACCTGGTCACGATCAACATTTTAGAGGATAGCGCCGGTTAGGACTCGGTTAGGTGTGGGATTTGCCCTCATCAGGCTCATACTTTCGCATATTTCTCATACCTGTTGGCCAGATCCGTTGCTTTTTCTGGATTGGATCACATAATGATGTAGTACCACACTGAAACAGTCAAACACACCTGGTCTCGATCAATATTTAAGAGGATAATGCATGTTTGGTCTGGGTTAGGTCCAGGATTTACCCGCATCAGGCTCATACTTTCGCATATTTCTCATACTTGTTGGCCAGATCCTGGGCTTTTTCTGGTTTGGATCACGTTGTAATGTGGTACCACTTTGAAACAGTCGATTAAACCTGGTTTCGATCAATATTTTAGATGATAACGCATGTTAGGTCTGGGATAGGTCTGGCATCTGCCCTCATCAGACTCATACCTTCGCATTCTTCACATTCTTGTTGGCCAGATTCTGGGCTCCCACTGGTTTGGATCACGTAGTAATATGGTACCACACTGAAACATTCAATTAAACCTGGTCTTGATAAATATTTTAGAGGATAACGCATGTTAGGTCGGGGTTAGGTCTAGGATTTTCTCTCATCAGTCTCATACGTACGCATTTTTCACATACTTGTTGAACAGATCCTGGGTTTCTCCTGGTTTGGATCACGTGGTAATGTGGTATCACACTGATACAGCCCATTAATCCTGGTTTCGATCAATGTTTTAGAGCGTAACGCATGATAGGTCTAGGATACGCCTGGGATTTGTCCTCATCAGGCTCATACCTTCGCATTCTTCACATGCTTGTTGAACAGATCCCTGGCTTTTTCTTGTTTGGATCACGTTGTAAAGTGGTATCACACTGAAACAGTCGATTAGTCCAGGTCTCGATCAACATTTTATAGGATAACGCCGGTTGGAACACGGTTAGGTGTGGGATTTGCCCCCATCAGGCTCATACTGTCGCATATTTCTCATACTTGTTAGCCAGATCCGTTGCATTTTCTGGTTTGGATCACGTGGTAATGTGGTATCACACTGAAACAGTCCACGAAACCTGGTTTCATCAATGTTTTAGAGGATAACGCATGTTAGGTCTGGGAGAGGTCTGGGATCTGCCCTCATCAGACTCATACCTTCGCATTCTTCACATGCTTGTTGAACAGATCCTGGGATTTTCTGGTTTGGAGCACGTAGTAATGTGGTACCATACTGAAACAGTCCATTAAACCTGGTTTTGATCAATATTTTAGATGATAACGCATGTTACGTCTGGGATAGGTCTGGGATCTGCCCTCATCAGACTCATACCTTCGCATTCTTCACATGCTTGTTGAACAGATCCTGGGATTTTCTGGTTTGGAGCACGTAGTAATGTGGTACCATACTGAAACAGTCCATTAAACCTGGTCTCGATCAATATTTTAGACGATAACGCATGTTAGGTCTTTGTTAGGCCTGGGACTTACCCTCATCAGACTCATACTTTCGCATATTTCTCATACCTGTAGGCAGATACGTTGCTTTTTCTGGATTGGATCACATACTGATGTAGTACCACACTGAAACAGTCAATTATACCTGGTCTCGATCAATATTTTAGAGCATAACGCATGTTAGGCCTGGGTTAGGTCCAGGATTTGCCAGCATCAGGCTCACACTTTCGCATATTCCTCAAACTTGTTGGCCAGATTCTGTGCTTTCACTGGTTTGGATCACGTAGTAATGTTGTACCGCACTGAAACAGTCAATTCAACCTGGTCTCGATAAATATTTTAGATGATAACGCATGTTAGGTCTAGGTTAAGCCTGGGTTTTGCCCTCATCAGACTGATACTTTCGCATATTTCTCATACTTATTGGCCAGATCCTGGCATTTTTTCTGGTCTGGATCACGTAGTAATGTGGTACCACACTGAATCAGTCAATTAAACCTGGTCTTGATAAATATTTTAGAGGATAACGCATGATAGGTCTAGGTTACGCCTGGGATTTGCCCTCATCAGGCTCATACTTTTGCATTATTCACATACTTGATGTACAGATCCTGGAATTTTTCTGGTTTGAACCACGTGGTAATGTGGTACCACACTGAAACAGTCCATGAAACCTAGTCTGTGTCAATATTGTAAAGGATATCGCATGTTAGGTCTGGGTTAGGTCTGGGATTTGCCCTCATGCGGCTCATACATTCTCATATTTCTCATACTTGTTGGCCTGATCCTGGGCTTTCATAGGTCCGGATCTCGCAGTAATGTGGTACCACACTGAAACAGTCCATTAAACCTGGTTTCGATGAATATTCTAGAGGATACACCATGTTAGGTCTAGGTTAGGCCTGGGATTTGCCCTCATCAGGCTCATACTTTTGCATTCTTCACATACTTGTTGAACGGATCCTTGTGTTTTTCCCTTATTTGGATCACGTAGTAATGTGGTACCACACTGAAACATTCAATTAAACCTAGTCTTGATAAATATTTTAGAGGATAACGCATGTTAGGTCTGGGATAGGCCTGGGATTTGTCATCATCAGGCTCATTGTTTCGCATATTTCTCAAACTTGTTGGCCAGATTCTGTGCTTTCACTGGTTTGGATCACGTAGTAATGTTGTACCGCCGTGAAACAGTCAATTCAACCTGGTCTCGATAAATATTTTAGATGATAACGCATGTTAGGTCTAGGTTAGGCCTGTGATTTGCCCTCATCAGACTCATACTTTCGCATATTTCTCATACTTGTTGGCCAGATCCATAGCTTTTTCTGGATTGGATCACATCCTGATGTAGTACCACACTGAAACAGTCAATTCAACCTGGTTTCGATGAATATTTTAGATGATAACGCATGTCAGGTCTAGGTTAGGCCTGGGATTTGCCCTCATCAGACCCATACTTTCGCATTCCTCACATACTTGTTGTACAGATCCTGGGTTTTTTCAGGTTTGAATCACGTGGTAATGTGGTACCACACTGAAACAGTCCATAAAACCTAGTCTCGGTCAATATTTTAGAGGATAACGCATGTTAGGTCTGGGTTAGGTCCAGGATTTGCTCGCATTTGGCTCATACTTTCGCATATTTCTCATACTTGTTGGCCAGATCCTGGGCTTTTTCTGGTTTGGTTCACGTAGTAATGTGGTACCACTCTGAAACGGTCGATTAAACCTGGTTTCGATCAATATTTTAGATGATAACGCATGTTAGGTCTGGGTTAGGGATAGGATTTGCCCTCATCAGACCCATACTTTCGCATTCATCACATACTTCTTGAACAGATCCTGGGTTTTTTCAGGTTTGGATCACGTAGTAATGTGGTACCACACTGAAACAGTTATTTAAACCTGGATACGACCAATATTTTAGAGGATACACCATGTTAGGTCTAGGTTAGGCCTGGGATTTTCCCTCATCAGACACATACTTTCGCATTCTTCACATACTTGTTGAACGGATCCTGGGTTTTTTCAGGTTTGTATCACGTAGTAATGTGGTACCACACTGAAACATTCAATTAAACCTGGTGTTGATAAATATTTTAGAGGATAACGCATGTTAGGTCTGGGTTAGGTCTAGGATTTGCCCTCATCAGGCTCATACTTTCGCATATTTCTCATACTTGATGGCCTGATCCTGTGCTTTTTCTGGTTTGGATCCCGTAGTAATGTGGTACCACACTGAAGCAGTCCATTAATCCTGGTTTCGATCAATATTTTTGAGGATAACGCATGTTAGGTCTAGGTTAGGCCCGGGATTTGCCCTCATCAGGGTCATATTTCCGCGTTCTTCACATACTTGTTGAACAGATCCTGGGTATTTTTCAGGCTTGGAGCAGGCAGTAATGTGGCACCACACTGAAACAGTCGGTTAAACCTGGTTTCGATCAATATCTTAGATGATAGCGCTAGTTATCTCTGGGATAGGTCTGGGATTTGCCTCGTCAGGCTCATACTTTCGCATTCTTCACATACTTGTTGAACGGATCCTGGGTTTTTTCTGGTTTGGATCACGTAGTAATGTGGTATCACACTGAAACAGTCCATTAAACCTGGTTTCGATCAATATTTTAGAGAATAACGCATGTTAGGTCTTGGTTAGGTCTGGGATTTGCTCTCATCAGGCTCGCACTTTCGCATATTTCTCATAGTTGATGGCCAGATTCTGGGCTTTTTCTGGTTTGGATCACGTAGTAATGTGGTACCACACTGAAATAGTCGATTAAACCTGGTTTCTATCAATATTTTTGAGGGTAACGCATGTTAGGTCTAGGTTAGGCCTGGGATTTTCCCTCATCAGAAACATACTTTCGCATTCTTCACATACTTGTTGAACGGATCCTGGGTTTTTTCAGGTTTGGATCACGTAGTAATGTGGTACCACACTGAAACATTCAATTAAACCTGGTCTTGATAAATATTTTAGAGGATAACGCATGTTTGGTCTGGGTTAGGTCTAGGATTTGCCCTCATCAGGCTCCTACTTTCGCATATTTCTCATACTTGATGGCTAGATCCAGGGCTTTTTCTGGATTGGATCACTTAGTAATGTGGTACCACACTGAAACAGTAAATGAAACCCAGTTGCGATCGTTATTTTAGAGGATAACGCATGTTAGGTCTAAGTTAGGCCTGGGATTTTCCCTCATCAGACACATACTTTCGCATTCTTCACATACTTGTTGAACGTATCCTGGGTTTTTTCTGGTTTGGATCACGTAGTAATGTGGCACCACACTGAAACTGTCGATTAAACCTGCTTTCGATGAATATTTTTGAGAATAACTCATGTTAGGTCTAGGTTAGGTCTGGGATTTGCTCTTATCAGGCTCGTACTTTCGCAAATTTCTCATACTTGATGGCCAGATTCTGTGCTTTTTCTGGTTTGGATCACGTAGTAATGTGGTACCACACTGAAACAGTCCATTAAACCTGGTTTCGATCAATATTTTAGAGGATAACTCATGTTATGTCTAGGATAGGTCTGGGATTTGCCCTCATCACGCTCATAGTTTCGCGTTTTTCACATACTTGTTGAACAGATCCTGGGTTTTTTCTGGTTTCGAACATGTAGTAATGTGGTACCACACTGGAACAGTCCATTAAACATGGTTTCGATCAGTATTTTACAGAATAACGCATGTTAGGTCTTGGTTAGGTCTGGGATTTGCTCTCAGCAGGCTCGTACTTTCGCATATTTCTCATAGTTGATGGCCAGATTCTGTGCTTATTCTGGTTTGGATCACGTAGTAATGTGGTACCACACTGAAACAGTCGATTAAACCTGGTTTCTAACAATATTTTTGAGGGTAACGCATGTTAGGTCTAGGTTAGGCCTGGGATTTTCCCTCATCCGACACATACTTTCGCATTCTTCACATACTTGTTGAACGGATCCTGGGTTTTTTCTGGTTTGGATCACGTAGTAATGTGGTAGCACACTGAAACAGTTCACTAAACCTGGTTTCGATCAATATTTTAGAGGATAACGCATGTTATGTCTAGGTTAGGCCTGGGATTTGCCCTCATGAGACACATTCTTTCGCATTCTCCACATACTTGTTGAACAGATCCTGGGTTTTTTCAGGTTTGGGCACATAGTAATGTGGTACCACACTGAAACAATCAATTAAACCTTGTCTTGATAAATATTTTAGAGGATAACACATGTTAGGTCTGGGTTAGGTCTAGGATTTGCCCTCATCAGGCTCATGCTTTCGCAAATATCTCATACTTGATGGCTAGATCGAGGGCTTTTTCTGGATTGGATCACGTAGTAATGTGGTAGCACACTGAAACAGTCCATTAAACCTGGTTTCGATCAATATCTAAGATGATAACGCTAGTTATGTCTGGGATAGGTCTGGGATTTGCCCTCGTCAGACTCATACTTTCGCATTCTTCACATACTTGTTGAACGTATCCTGGGTTTTTTCTGGTTTGGATCACGTAGTAATGTGGTACCACACTGAAACAGTCGATTAAACCTGGTTTCGATCAATATTTCAGAGAATAACGCATGTTAGGTCTTGGTTAGGTCTGGGATTTGCTCTCATCAGGCTCGTACTTTCGCAAATTTCTCATACTTGATGGCCTGATTCTGTGCTTTTTCTGGTTTGGATCCCGTAGTAATGTGGTACCACACTGAAACAGTCCATTAAACCTGGTTTCGATCAATATATTAGAGGATAACACATGTTAGGTCTAAGTTAGGCCTGGGATTTTCCCTCATCAGACATATACTTTCGCATTCTTCACATACTTGTTGAACGTATCCTGGGCTTTTTCTGGTTTGGATCACGTAGTAATGTGGCACCACACTGAAATAGTCGATTAAACCTGGTTTCTATCAATATTTTTGAGGGTAACGCATGTTAGGTCTAGGTTAGGCCTGGGATTTTCCCTCATCAGACACATACTTTCGCATTCTTCACATACTTGTTGAACGGATCCTGGGTTTTTTCAGGTTTGTATCACGTAGTAATGTGGTACCACACTGAAACATTCAATTAAACCTGGTCTTGATAAATATTTTAGAGGATAACGCATGTTAGGTCTGGGTTAGGTCTAGGATTTGCCCTCATCAGGCTCATACTTTCGCATTCTCCACATACTTGTTGAACAGATCCTGGGTTTTTTCAGGTTTGGACACATAGTAATGTGGTACCACACTGAAACATTCAATTAAACCTGGTTTCGATCAATATCTAAGATGATAACGCTAGTTATGTCTGGGATAGGTCTGGGATTTGCCCTCGTCAGACTCATACTTTCGCATTCTTCACATACTTGTTGAACGTATCCTGGGTTTTTTCAGGTTTGTATCACGTAGTAATGTGGTACCACACTGAAACATTCAATTAAACCTGGTCTTGATAAATATTTTAGAGGATAACGCATGTTAGGTCTGGGTTAGGTCTAGGATTTGCCCTCATCAGGCTCATACTTTCGTATTCTCCACATACTTGTTGAACAGATCCTGGGTTGTTTCAGGTTTGGACACATAGTAATGTGGTACCACACTGAAACATTCAATTAAACCTGGTCTTGATAAATATTTTAGAGGATAACACATGTTAGGTCTGTGTTAGGTCTAGGATTTTCCCTCATCAGGCTCATACTTTCGCAAATATCTCATACTTGATGGCTAGATCCAGGGCTTTTTCTGGATTGGATCACGTAGTAATGTGGTAGCACACTGAAACAGTCCATTAAACCTGGTTTCGATCAATATCTAAGATGATAACGCTAGTTATGTCTGGGATAGGTCTGGGATTTGCCCTCGTCAGGCTCATACTTTCGCATTCTTCACATACTTGTTGAACGTATCCTGGGTTTTTTCTGGTTTGGATCACGTAGAAATGTGGTACCACACTGAAACTGTCGATTAAACCTGCTTTCGATCAATATTTTTGAGAATAACTCATGTTAGGTCTAGGTTAGGTCTGGGATTTGCTCTCATCAGGCTCGTACTTTCGCAAATTTCTCATACTTGATGGCCTGATTCTGTGCTTTTTCTGGTTTGGATCCCGTAGTAATGTGGTACCACACTGAAACAGTCCATTAAACCTGGTTTCGATCAATATCTAAGATGATAACGCTAGTTATGTCTGGGATAGGTCTGGGATTTGCCCTCGTCAGGCTCATACTTTCGCATTCTTCACATACTTGTTGAACGTATCCTGGGTTTTTTCTGGTTTGGATCACGTAGAAATGTGGTACCACACTGAAACTGTCGATTAAACCTGGTTTCGATCAATATTTCAGAGAATAACGCATGTTAGGTCTTGGTTAGGTCTGGGATTTGCTCTCATCAGGCTCGTACTTTCGCAAATTTCTCATACTTGATGGCCTGATTCTGTGCTTTTTCTGGTTTGGATCCCGTAGTAATGTGGTACCACACTGAAACAGTCCATTAAACCTGGTTTCGATCAATATATTAGAGGATAACGCATGTTAGGTCTAAGTTAGGCCTGGGATTTTCCCTCATCAGACATATACTTTCGCATTCTTCACATACTTGTTGAACGTATCCTGGGCTTTTTCTGGTTTGGATCACGTAGTAATGTGGCACCACACTGAAATAGTCGATTAAACCTGGTTTCTATCAATATTTTTGAGGGTAACGCATGTTAGGTCTAGGTTAGGCCTGGGATTTTCCCTCATCAGACACATACTTTCGCATTCTTCACATACTTGTTGAACGGATCCTGGGTTTTTTCAGGTTTGTCTCACGTAGTAATGTGGTACCACACTGAAACATTCAATTAAACCTGGTCTTGATAAATATTTTAGAGGATAACGCATGTTAGGTCTGGGTTAGGTCTAGGATTTGCCCTCATCAGGCTCATACTTTCGCATTCTCCACATACTTGTTGAACAGATCCTGGGTTTTTTCAGGTTTGGACACATACTAATGTGGTACCACAGTGAAACATTCAATTAAACCTGGTCTTGATAAATATTTTAGAGGATAACACATGTTAGGTCTAGGTTAGGTCTGGGATTTGCTCTCATCAGGCTCGTACTTTCGCAAATTTCTCATACTTGATGGCCTGATTCTGTGCTTTTTCTGGTTTGGATCCCGTAGTAATGTGGTACCACACTGAAACAGTCCATTAAACCTGGTTTCGATCAATATCTAAGATGATAACGCTAGTTATGTCTGGGATAGGTCTGGGACTTGCCCTCGTCAGACTCATACTTTCGCATTCCTCACATACTTGTTGAACGTATCCTGGGTTTTTTCTGGTTTGGATCACGTAGTAATGTGTTACCACACTGAAACTGTCGATTAAACCTGCTTTCGATCAATATTTTTGAGAATAACTCATGTTAGGTCTAGGTTAGGTCTGGGATTTGCTCTCATCAGGCTCGTACTTTCGCAAATTTCTCATACTTGATGGCCTGATTCTGTGCTTTTTCTGGTTTGGATCCTGTAGTAATGTGGTACCACACTGAAACAGTCGATTAAACCTGGTTTCTAACAATATTTTTGAGGGTATCGCATGTAATGTCTAGGTTAGGCCTGTGATTTGCCCTCATCAGACACATACTTTCGCATTCTTCACATACTTGTTGAACAGATCCTGGGTTTTTTCAGGTTTGGACACAGAGTAATGTGGTACCACACTGAAACATTCAATTAAACCTGGTCTTGATAAATATTTTAGAGGATAACACATGTTAGGTCTGGGTTAGGTCTAGGATTTGCCCTCATCAGGCTCATACTTTCGCATTCTCCACATACTTGTTGAACAGATCCTGGGTTTTTTCAGGTTTGCACACATAGTAATGTGGTACCACACTGAAACATTCAATTAAACCTGGTCTTGATAAATATTTTAGAGGATAACACATGTTAGGTCTGGGTTAGGTCTAGGATTTGCCCTCATCAGGCTCATACTTTCGCAAATATCTCATACTTGATGGCTAGATCCAGGGCTTTTTCTGGATTGGATCACGTAGTAATGTGGTAGCACACTGAAACAGTCCATTAAACCTGGTTTCGATCAATATCTAAGATGATAACGCTAGTTATGTCTGGGATAGGTCTGGGATTTGCCCTCGTCAGGCTCATACTTTCGCATTCTTCACATACTTGTTGAACGGATCCTGGGTTTTTTCTGGTTTGGATCACGTAGTAATGTGGTACCACACTGAAACTGTCGATTAAACCTGCTATCGATCAATATTTTTGAGAATATCTCATGTTAGGTCTAGGTTAGGTCTGGGATTTGCTCTCATCAGGCTCGTACTTTCTCAAATTTCTCATACTTGATGGCCTGATTCTGTGCTTTTTCTGGTTTGGATCCTGTAGTAACGTGGTACTACACTGAAACAGTCCATTAAACCTGGTTTCGATCAATATATTAGAGGATAACGCATGTTATGTCTAGGTTAGGCCTGTGATTTGCCCTCATCAGACGCATACTTTCGCATTCTGCACATACTTGTTGAACGGATCCTGGGTTTTTTCTGGTTTGGATCACGTAGCAATGTGGTAGCACACTGAAACAGTCCATTAAACCTGGTTTCGATCAATATTTTAGAGGATAACGCATGTTCTGTCTAGGTTAGGCCTGGGATTTGTCCTCATCAGACACATATTTTCGCATTCTTCACATACTTGTTGAACGGATCGTGGGTTTTTTCCGGTTTGGATCACGTAGTAATGTGATAGCACACTGAAACAGTCCATTAAACCTGGTTTCGATCAATATTTTAGAGGATAACGCATGTTAGGTCTAGGTTAGGCCTGGGATTTTCCCTCATCAGACACATACTTTCGCATTCTTCACATACTTGTTGAACGGATCCTGGGTATTTTTCTAGTTTGGATCACGTAGTGATGTGGTACCACACTGAAACAGTCCATTAAACCTGGTTTCGATCAATATTTTTGAGGATAACGCATGTTAGATCTAGGTTAGGCCTGGGATTTGCCCTCATCAGACACATCCTTTCGCATTCGTCACATACTTGTTGAACGGATCCTGGGTTTTTTGTGGTTTGGATCACGTAGTAATGCGGTACCACACTGAAACATTCAATTAAACCTGGTCTTGATAAATGTTTTAGAGGATAACGCATGTTGGGTCTGGGATAGGTCTGGGATTTGCCTTCATCAGGCTCATAGTTTCGCGTTTTTCACATACTTGTTGAACAGATCCTGGGTTTTTTCTGTTTTGGATCACGTAGTAATGTGGTACCACACTGAAACAGTCGATTAAACCTGGTTTCGATCAATATTTTAGAGGATAACGCATGTTCTGTCTAGGTTAGGCCTGGGATTTGCCCTCATCAGACACATACTTTCGCATTTTCCACATACATGTTGAACAGATCCTGGGTTTTTTGTGGTTTGGATCACGTATTAATGTGGTACCACACTGAAACATTCAATTAATCCTGGTCTTGATAAATATTTTATAGGATAACGCATGTTAGGTCTGGGTTGGGTCTAGGATTTGCCCTCATCAGGCTCATACTTTCGCATGTTACTCATACTTGATGGCTAGATCCAGGGTCTTTTTCTGGATTGGATCACGTAGTAATGTGGTACCACACTGAAACAGTCAATTAAACCTGGTTTCCATCAATATTTTAGAGGACAACGCAAGTTAGGTCTGGGATAGTTCTGGGATTTGCCCTCATCGGGGTCATATTTTCGTGTTCTTCACATACTTGTTGAACGGATCCTGGGTTTTTTGTGGTTTGGATCACGTAGTAATGTGGTACCACACTGAAACATTCAATTAAACCTGGTCTTGATAAATATTTTGAGGATAACGCATGTTAGGTCTGGGATGGGTCTGGGATTTGCCCTCATCAGGCTCATGCTTTCGCAAATATCTCATACTTGATGGCTAGATCGAGGGCTTTTTCTGGATTGGATCACGTAGTAATGTGGTAGCACACTGAAACAGTCCATTAAACCTGGTTTCGATCAATATCTAAGATGATAACGCTAGTTATGTCTGGGATAGGTCTGGGATTTGCCCTCGTCAGACTCATACTTTCGCATTCTTCACATACTTGTTGAACGTATCCTGGGTTTTTTCTGGTTTGGATCACGTAGTAATGTGGTACCACACTGAAACAGTCGATTAAACCTGGTTTCGATCAATATTTCAGAGAATAACGCATGTTAGGTCTTGGTTAGGTCTGGGATTTGCTCTCATCAGGCTCGTACTTTCGCAAATTTCTCATACTTGATGGCCTGATTCTGTGCTTTTTCTGGTTTGGATCCCGTAGTAATGTGGTACCACACTGAAACAGTCCATTAAACCTGGTTTCGATCAATATATTAGAGGATAACGCATGTTAGGTCTAAGTTAGGCCTGGGATTTTCCCTCATCAGACATATACTTTCGCATTCTTCACATACTTGTTGAACGTATCCTGGGCTTTTTCTGGTTTGGATCACGTAGTAATGTGGCACCACACTGAAATAGTCGATTAAACCTGGTTTCTATCAATATTTTTGAGGGTAACGCATGTTAGGTCTAGGTTAGGCCTGGGATTTTCCCTCATCAGACACATACTTTCGCATTCTTCACATACTTGTTGAACGGATCCTGGGTTTTTTCAGGTTTGTATCACGTAGTAATGTGGTACCACACTGAAACATTCAATTAAACCTGGTCTTGATAAATATTTTAGAGGATAACGCATGTTAGGTCTGGGTTAGGTCTAGGATTTGCCCTCATCAGGCTCATACTTTCGCATTCTCCACATACTTGTTGAACAGATCCTGGGTTTTTTCAGGTTTGGACACATAGTAATGTGGTACCACACTGAAACAGTCCATTAAACCTGGCTTCGATCAATATCTAAGATGATAACGCTAGTTATGTCTGGGATAGGTCTGGGATTTGCCCTCGTCAGACTCATACTTTCGCATTCTTCACATACTTGTTGAACGTATCCTGGGTTTTTTCAGGTTTGTATCACGTAGTAATGTGGTACCACACTGAAACATTCAATTAAACCTGGTCTTGATAAATATTTTAGAGGATAACGCATGTTAGGTCTGGGTTAGGTCTAGGATTTGCCCTCATCAGGCTCATACTTTCGCATTCTCCACATACTTGTTGAACAGATCCTGGGTTTTTTCAGGTTTGGACACATAGTAATGAAGTACCACACTGAAACATTCAATTAAACCTGGTCTTGATAAATATTTTAGAGGATAACACATGTTAGGTCTGTGTTAGGTCTAGGATTTTCCCTCATCAGGCTCATACTTTCGCAAATATCTCATACTTGATGGCTAGATCCAGGGCTTTTTCTGGATTGGATCACGTAGTAATGTGGTAGCACACTGAAACAGTCCATTAAACCTGGTTTCGATCAATATCTAAGATGATAACGCTAGTTATGTCTGGGATAGGTCTGGGATTTGCCCTCGTCAGGCTCATACTTTCGCATTCTTCACATACTTGTTGAACGTATCCTGGGTTTTTTCTGGTTTGGATCACGTAGAAATGTGGTACCACACTGAAACTGTCGATTAAACCTGCTTTCGATCAATATTTTTGAGAATAACTCATGTTAGGTCTAGGTTAGGTCTGGGATTTGCTCTCATCAGGCTCGTACTTTCGCAAATTTCTCATACTTGATGGCCTGATTCTGTGCTTTTTCTGGTTTGGATCCCGTAGTAATGTGGTACCACACTGAAACAGTCCATTAAACCTGGTTTCGATCAATATCTAAGATGATAACGCTAGTTATGTCTGGGATAGGTCTGGGATTTGCCCTCGTCAGGCTCATACTTTCGCATTCTTCACATACTTGTTGAACGTATCCTGGGCTTTTTCTGGTTTGGATCACGTAGAAATGTGGTACCACACTGAAACTGTCGATTAAACCTGGTTTCGATCAATATTTCAGAGAATAACGCATGTTATGTCTTGGTTAGGTCTGGGATTTGCTCCCATCAGGCTCGTACTTTCGCAAATTTCTCATACTTGATGGCCTGATTCTGTGCTTTTTCTGGTTTGGATCCCGTAGTAATGTGGTACCACACTGAAACAGTCCATTAAACCTGGTTTCGATCAATATATTAGAGGATAACGCATGTTAGGTCTAAGTTAGGCCTGGGATTTTCCCTCATCAGACATATACTTTCGCATTCTTCACATACTTGTTGAACGTATCCTGGGCTTTTTCTGGTTTGGATCACGTAGTAATGTGGCACCACACTGAAATAGTCGATTAAACCTGGTTTCTATCAATATTTTTGAGGGTAACGCATCTTAGGTCTAGGTTAGGCCTGGGATTTTCCCTCATCCGACACATACTTTCGCATTCTTCACATACTTGTTGAACGGATCCTGGGTTTTTTCTGGTTTGGATCACGTAGTAATGTGGTAGCACACTGAAACAGTTCACTAAACCTGGTTTCGATCAATATTTTAGAGGATAACGCATGTTATGTCTAGGTTAGGCCTGGGATTTGCCCTCATGAGACACATTCTTTCGCATTCTCCACATACTTGTTGAACAGATCCTGGGTTTTTTCAGGTTTGGGCACATAGTAATGTGGTACCACACTGAAACAATCAATTAAACCTGGTCTTGATAAATATTTTAGAGGATAACACATGTTAGGTCTGGGTTAGATCTAGGATTTGCCCTCATCAGGCTCATGCTTTCGCAAATATCTCATACTTGATGGCTAGATCGAGGGCTTTTTCTGGATTGGATCACGTAGTAATGTGGTAGCACACTGAAACAGTCCATTAAACCTGGTTTCGATCAATATCTAAGATGATAACGCTAGTTATGTCTGGGATAGGTCTGGGATTTGCCCTCGTCAGACTCATACTTTCGCATTCTTCACATACTTGTTGAACGTATCCTGGGTTTTTTCTGGTTTGGATCACGTAGTAATGTGGTACCACACTGAAACAGTCGATTAAACCTGGTTTCGATCAATATTTCAGAGAATAACGCATGTTAGGTCTTGGTTAGGTCTGGGATTTGCTCTCATCAGGCTCGTACTTTCGCAAATTTCTCATACTTGATGGCCTGATTCTGTGCTTTTTCTGGTTTGGATCCCGTAGTAATGTGGTACCACACTGAAACAGTCCATTAAACCTGGTTTCGATCAATATATTAGAGGATAACGCATGTTAGGTCTAAGTTAGGCCTGGGATTTTCCCTCATCAGGCTCATACTTTCGCATTCTCCACATACTTGTTGAACAGATCCTGGGTTTTTTCAGGTTTGGACACATAGTAATGTGGTACCACACTGAAACATTCAATTAATTCTGGTTTCAATCAATATCTAAGATGATAACGCTAGTTATGTCTGGGATAGGTCTGGGATTTGCCCTCGTCAGACTCATACTTTCGCATTCTTCACATACTTGTTGAACGTATCCTGGGTTTTTTCAGGTTTGTATCACGTAGTAATGTGGTACCACACTGAAACATTCAATTAAACCTGGTCTTGATAAATATTTTAGAGGATAACGCATGTTAGTTCTGGGTTAGGTCTAGGATTTGCCCTCATCAGGCTCATACTTTCGCATTCTCCACATACTTGTTGAACAGATCCTGGGTTTTTTCAGGTTTGGACACATAGTAATGAAGTACCACACTGAAACATTCAATTAAACCTGGTCTTGATAAATATTTTAGAGGATAACACATGTTAGGTCTGTGTTAGGTCTAGGATTTTCCCTCATCAGGCTCATACTTTCGCAAATATCTCATACTTGATGGCTAGATCCAGGGCTTTTTCTGGATTGGATCACGTAGTAATGTGGTAGCACACTGAAACAGTCCATTAAACCTGGTTTCGATCAATATCTAAGATGATAACGCTAGTTATGTCTGGGATAGGTCTGGGATTTGCCCTCGTCAGGCTCATACTTTCGCATTCTTCACATACTTGTTGAACGTATCCTGGGTTTTTTCTGGTTTGGATCACGTAGAAATGTGGTACCACACTGAAACTGTCGATTAAACCTGCTTTCGATCAATATTTTTGAGAATAACTCATGTTAGGTCTAGGTTAGGTCTGGGATTTGCTCTCATCAGGCTCGTACTTTCGCAAATTTCTCATACTTGATGGCCTGATTCTGTGCTTTTTCTGGTTTGGATCCCGTAGTAATGTGGTACCACACTGAAACAGTCCATTAAACCTGGTTTCGATCAATATCTAAGATGATAACGCTAGTTATGTCTGGGATAGGTCTGGGATTTGCCCTCGTCAGGCTCATACTTTCGCATTCTTCACATACTTGTTGAACGTATCCTGGGTTTTTTCTGGTTTGGATCACGTAGAAATGTGGTACCACACTGAAACTGTCGATTAAACCTGGTTTCGATCAATATTTCAGAGAATAACGCATGTTAGGTCTTGGTTAGGTCTGGGATTTGCTCTCATCAGGCTCGTACTTTCGCAAATTTCTCATACTTGATGGCCTGATTCTGTGCTTTTTCTGGTTTGGATCCCGTAGTAATGTGGTACCACACTGAAACAGTCCATTAAACCTGGTTTCGATCAATATATTAGAGGATAACGCATGTTAGGTCTAAGTTAGGCCTGGGATTTTCCCTCATCAGACATATACTTTCGCATTCTTCACATACTTGTTGAACGTATCCTGGGCTTTTTCTGGTTTGGATCACGTAGTAATGTGGCACCACACTGAAATAGTCGATTAAACCTGGTTTCTATCAATATTTTTGAGGGTAACGCATCTTAGGTCTAGGTTAGGCCTGGGATTTTCCCTCATCAGACACATACTTTCGCATTCTTCACATACTTGTTGAACGGATCCTGGGTTTTTTCAGGTTTGTATCACGTAGTAATGTGGTACCACACTGAAACATTCAATTAAACCTGGTCTTGATAAATATTTTAGAGGATAACGCATGTTAGGTCTGGGTTAGGTCTAGGATTTGCCCTCATCAGGCTCATACTTTCGCATTCTCCATATACTTGTTGAACAGATCCTGGGTTTTTTCAGGTTTGGACACATACTAATGTGGTACCACAGTGAAACATTCAATTAAACCTGGTCTTGATAAATATTTTAGAGGATAACACATGTTAGGTCTGGGTTAGGTCTAGGATTTGCCCCCATCAGGCTCATACTTTCGCAAATATCTCATACTTGATGGCTAGATCCAGGGCTTTTTCTGGATTGGATCACGTAGTAATGTGGTAGCACACTGAAACAGTCCATTAAACCTGGTTTCGATCAATATCTAAGATGATAACGCTAGTTATGTCTGGGATAGGTCTGGGACTTGCCCTCGTCAGACTCATACTTTCGCATTCTTCACATACTTGTTGAACGTATCCTGGGTTTTTTCTGGTTTGGATCACGTAGTAATGTGGTACCACACTGAAACTGTCGATTAAACCTGCTTTCGATCAATATTTTTGAGAATAACTCATGTTAGGTCTAGGTTAGGTCTGGGATTTGCTCTCATCAGGCTCGTACTTTCGCAAATTTCTCATACTTGATGGCCTGATTCTGTGCTTTTTCTGGTTTGGATCCTGTAGTAATGTGGTACCACACTGAAACAGTCGATTAAACCTGGTTTCTAACAATATTTTTGAGGGTATCGCATGTTAGGTCTAGGTTAGGCCTGGGATTTTCCCTCATCCGACACATACTTTCGCATTCTTCACATACATGTTGAACGGATCCTGGGTTTTTTATGGTTTGGATCACGTAGTAATGTGGTAGCACACTGAAACAGTTCATTAAACCTGGTTTCGATCAATATTTTAGAGGATAACGCATGTTATGTCTAGGTTAGGCCTGGGATTTGCCCTCATCAGACACATACTTTCGCATTCTCCACATACTTGTTGAACAGATCCTGGGTTTTTTCAGGTTTGGACACAGAGTAATGTGGTACCACACTGAAACATTCAATTAAACCTGGTCTTGATAAATATTTTAGAGGATAACACATGTTAGGTCTGGGTTAGGTCTAGGATTTGCCCTCATCAGGCTCATACTTTCGCATTCTTCACATACTTGTTGAACGGATCCTGGGTTTTTTCTGGTTTGGATCACGTAGTAATGTGGTACCACACTGAAACTGTCGATTAAACCTGCTATCGATCAATATTTTTGAGAATAACTCATGTTAGGTCTAGGTTAGGTCTGGGATTTGCTCTCATCAGGCTCGTACTTTCGCAAATTTCTCATACTTGATGGCCTGATTCTGTGCTTTTTCTGGTTTGGATCCTGTAGTAACGTGGTACTACACTGAAACAGTCCATTAAACCTGGTTTCGATCAATATATTAGAGGATAACGCATGTTATGTCTAGGTTAGGCCTCTGATTTGCCCTCATCAGACGCATACTTTCGCATTCTGCACATACTTGTTGAACGGATCCTGGGTTTTTTCTGGTTTGGATCACGTAGCAATGTGGTAGCACACTGAAACAGTCCATTAAACCTGGTTTCGATCAATATTTTAGAGGATAACGCATGTTCTGTCTAGGTTAGGCCTGGGATTTGTCCTCATCAGACACATATTTTCGCATTCTTCACATACTTGTTGAACGGATCGTGGGTTTTTTCCGGTTTGGATCACGTAGTAATGTGATAGCACACTGAAACAGTCCATTAAACCTGGTTTCGATCAATATTTTAGAGGATAACGCATGTTAGGTCTAGGTTAGGCCTGGGATTTTCCCTCATCAGACACATACTTTCGCATTCTTCACATACTTGTTGAACGGATCCTGGGTATTTTTCTAGTTTGGATCACGTAGTGATGTGGTACCACACTGAAACAGTCCATTAAACCTGGTTTCGATCAATATTTTTGAGGATAACGCATGTTAGATCTAGGTTAGGCCTGGGATTTGCCCTCATCAGACACATCCTTTCGCATTCGTCACATACTTGTTGAACGGATCCTGGGTTTTTTGTGGTTTGGATCACGTAGTAATGCGGTACCACACTGAAACATTCAATTAAACCTGGTCTTGATAAATGTTTTAGAGGATAACGCATGTTGGGTCTGGGATAGGTCTGGGATTTGCCTTCATCAGGCTCATAGTTTCGCGTTTTTCACATACTTGTTGAACAGATCCTGGGTTTTTTCTGTTTTGGATCACGTAGTAATGTGGTACCACACTGAAACAGTCGATTAAACCTGGTTTCGATCAATATTTTAGAGGATAACGCATGTTCTGTCTAGGTTAGGCCTGGGATTTGCCCTCATCAGACACATACTTTCGCATTTTCCACATACATGTTGAACAGATCCTGGGTTTTTTGTGGTTTGGATCACGTATTAATGTGGTACCACACTGAAACATTCAATTAATCCTGGTCTTGATAAATATTTTAGAGGATAACGCATGTTAGGTCTGGGTTGGGTCTAGGATTTGCCCTCATCAGGCTCATACTTTCGCATGTTACTCATACTTGATGGCTAGATCCAGGGTCTTTTTCTGGATTGGATCACGTAGTAATGTGGTACCACACTGAAACAGTCAATTAAACCTGGTTTCCATCAATATTTTAGAGGACAACGCAAGTTAGGTCTGGGATAGTTCTGGGATTTGCCCTCATCGGGGTCATATTTTCGTGTTCTTCACATACTTGTTGAACGGATCCTGGGTTTTTTGTGGTTTGGATCACGTAGTAATGTGGTACCACACTGAAACATTCAATTAAACCTGGTCTTGATAAATATTTTGAGGATAACGCATGTTAGGTCTGGGATGGGTCTGGGATTTGCCCTCATCAGGCTCATACTATCGCATATTTCTCATACTTGATAGCTAGACCCAGGGCTTTTTCTGGATTGGATCCCGTAGTAATGTGGTACCACACTGAAACGGTCCATTAAACCTGGTTTCGATCAATATTTTAGAGGATAACGGATGTTATGTCTAGGTTAGGCCTGGGATTTGCCCTCATCACGCTCATAGTTTCGCGTTTTTCACATACTTGTTGAACAGATCCTGGGTTTTTTCTGGTTTCGAACATGTAGTAATGTGGTACCACACTGGAACAGTCCATTAAGCCTGGTTTCGATCAGTATTTTAGAGAATAACGCATGTTAGGTCTTGGTTAGGTCTGGGATTTGCCCTCATCAGACACATACTTTCGCATTCTCCACATACTTGTTGAACAGATCCTGGGTTTTTTCAGGTTTGGACACAGAGTAATGTGGTACCACACTGAAACATTCAATTAAACCTGGTCTTGATAAATATTTTAGAGGATAACACATGTTAGGTCTGGGTTAGGTCTAGGATTTGCCCTCATCAGGCTCATACTTTCGCATTCTCCACATACTTGTTGAACAGATCCTGGGTTTTTTCAGGTTTGGACACATAGTAATGTGGTACCACACTGAAACATTCAATTAAACCTGGTCTTGATAAATATTTTAGAGGATAACACATGTTAGGTCTGGGTTAGGTCTAGGATTTGCCCTCATCAGGCTCATACTTTCGCAAATATCTCATACTTGATGGCTAGATCCAGGGCTTTTTCTGGATTGGATCACGTAGTAATGTGGTAGCACACTGAAACAGTCCATTAAACCTGGCTTCGATCAATATCTAAGATGATAACGCTAGTTATGTCTGGGATAGGTCTGGGATTTGCCCTCGTCAGGCTCATACTTTCGCATTCTTCACATACTTGTTGAACGTATCCTGGGTTTTTTCTGGTTTGGATCACGTAGAAATGTGGTACCACACTGAAACTGTCGATTAAACCTGCTTTCGATCAATATTTTTGAGAATAACTCATGTTAGGTCTAGGTTAGGTCTGGGATTCGCTCTCATCAGGCTCGTACTTTCGCAAATTTCTCATACATGATGGCCTGATTCTGTGCTTTTTCTGGTTTGGATCCCGTAGTAATGTGGTACCACACTGAAACAGTCCATTAAACCTGGTTTCGATCAATATATTAGAGGATAACGCATGTAATGTCTAGGTTAGGCCTGTGATTTGCCCTCATCAGACACATACTTTCGCATTCTTCACATACTTGTTGAACGGATCCTGGGTTTTTTCTGGTTTGGATCACGTAGTAATGTGGTAGCACACTGAAACAATCTATTAAACCTGGTTTCGATCAATATTTTAGAGGATAACGCATGTTCTGTCTAGGTTAGGCCTGGGATCTTCCCTCATCAGACACATACTTTCGCATTCTTCACATACTTGTTGAACGGATCCTGGGTTTTTTCTGGTTTGGATCACGTAGTGATGTGGTACCACACTGAAGCAGTCCATTAAACCTGGTTTCGATCAATATTTTTGAGGATAACGCATGTTAGATCTAGGTTAGGCCTGGGATTTGCCCTCATCAGACACATCCTTTCGCATTCGTCACATACTTGTTGAACGGATCCTGGGTTTTTTGTGGTTTGGATCACGTAGTAATGCGGTACCACACTGAAACATTCAATTAAACCTGGTCTTGATAAATGTTTTAGAGGATAACGCATGTTGGGTCTGGGATAGGTCTGGGATTTGCCTTCATCAGGCTCATAGTTTCGCGTTTTTCACATACTTGTTGAACAGATCCTGGGTTTTTTCTGTTTTGGATCACGTAGTAATGTGGTACCACACTGAAACAGTCGATTAAACCTGGTTTCGATCAATATTTTAGAGGATAACGCATGTTCTGTCTAGGTTAGGCCTGGGATTTGCCCTCATCAGACACATACTTTCGCATTTTCCACATACATGTTGAACAGATCCTGGGTTTTTTGTGGTTTGGATCACGTAGTAATGTGGTACCTCACTGAAACATTCAATTAATCCTGGTCTTGATAAATATTTTAGAGGATAACGCATGTTAGGTCTGGGTTAGGTCTAGGATTTGCCCTCATCAGGCTCATACTTTCGCATGTTACTCATACTTGATGGCTAGATCCAGGGCTTTTTCAGGCTTGGATCCCGTAGTAATGCGGTACCACACTGAAACATTCAATTAAACCTGGTCTTGATAAATGTTTTAGAGGATAACGCATGTTGGGTCTGGGATAGGTCTGGGATTTGCCTTCATCAGGCTCATAGTTTCGCGTTTTTCACATACTTGTTGAACAGATCCTGGGTTTTTTCTGTTTTGGATCACGTAGTAATGTGGTACCACACTGAAACAGTCGATTAAAACTGGTTTCGATCAATATTTTAGAGGATAACGCATGTTCTGTCTAGGTTAGGCCTGGGATTTGCCCTCATCAGACACATACTTTCGCATTTTCCACATACATGTTGGACAGATCCTGGGTTTTTTCTGTTTTGGATCACGTAGTAATGTGGTACCACACTGAAACAGTCGATTAAACCTGGTTTCGATCAATATTTTAGAGGATAACGCATGTTCTGTCTAGGTTAGGCCTGGGATTTGCCCTCATCAGACACATCCTTTCGCATTCGTCACATACTTGTTGAACGGATCCTGGGTTTTTTGTGGTTTGGATCACGTGGTAATGCGGTACCACACTGAAACATTCAATTAAACCTGGTCTTGATAAATGTTTTAGAGGATAACGCATGTTCTGTCTAGGTTAGGCCTGGGATTTGCCCTCATCAGACACATACTTTCGCATTTTCCACATACATGTTGAACAGATCCTGGGCTTTTTCTGGATTGGATCACGTAGTAATGTGGTACCACACTGAAACAGTCAATTAAACCTGGTTTCCATCAATATTTTAGAGGACAACGCAAGTTAGGTCTGGGATAGGTCTGGGATTTGCCCTCATCAGGGTCATATTTTCGTGTTCTTCACATACTTGTTGAACGGATCCTGGGTTTTTTGTGGTTTGGATCACGTAGTAATGTGGTACCACACTGAAACATTCAATTAAACCTGGTCTTGATAAATATTTTGAGGATAACGCATGTTAGGTCTGGGATGGGTCTGGGATTTGCCCTCATCAGGCTCATACTTTCGCATATTTCTCATACTTGATAGCTAGACCCAGGGCTTTTTCAGGCTTGGATCCCGTAGTAATGTGGTACCACACTGAAACGGTCCATTAAACCTGGTTTCGATCAGTATTTTAGAGGATAACGCATGTTATGTCTAGGTAAGGCCTGGGATTTGCCCTCATCAGACACATACTTTCGCATCCTCCACATACTTGTTGAACAGATCCTGGGTATTTTTCTCGTCTAGATCACGTAGTGATGTGGTGCCACACTGAAACAGTCCATTAAACCTGGCTTCGATCAATATTTTAGAGGATAACGCATGTTATGTCTAGGTTAGGCCTGTGATTTGCCCTCATCAGACACATACTTTCGCATCCTCCACATACTTGTTGAACAGATCCTCGGTATTTTTCTCGTCTAGATCACGTAGTGATGTGGTGCCACACTGAAACAGTCCATTAAACCTGGCTTCGAGCAATATTTTAGAGGATAACGCATGTTATGTCTAGGTTAGGCCTGTGATTTGCCCTCATCAGACACATACTTTCGCATTCTCCACATACTTGTTGAACAGATCCTGGGTTTTTTCAGGTTTGGATCACATAGTAATGTGGTACTACACTGAAACATTCAATTAAACCTGGTCTTGATAAATATTTTAGAGGATAACGCATGTTAGGTCTGGGTTAGGTCTAGGATTTGCCCACATCAGGCTCATACCTTCGCATATTTCTCATACTTGATGGCTAGACCCAGGGCTTTTTCTGAATTGGATCAGGTAGTAATGTGGTACCACACTGAAGCAGTCGATTAAACCTGGTTTCGATCAATATTTTTGAGGATAACGCATGTTAGGTCTAGGTTAGGCCCGGGATTTGCCCTCATCAGAGTCATATTTCCGCATTCTTCACATACTTGTTGAACGGATCCTGGGTTTTTTCAGGTTTGGATCACGTAGTAATGTGGTAGCACACTGAAACAGTCCATTAAACCTGGTGTCGATCAATATTTTAGAGCATAACGCATGTTAGGTCTGTGATAGGTCTGGGATTTGCCCTCATCAGGCTCATAGTTTCGCGTTTTTCACATACTTGTTGAACAGATCCTGGGTTTTTTCTGGTTTGGATCTCGTAGTTATGTGGTACCACACTGAAACAGTCCATTAAACATGGTTTCGATCAATATTTTAGAGAATAACTCATGTTAGGTCTAGGTTAGGTCTGGGATTTGCTCTCATCAGGCTTGTACATTCGCATATTTCTCATACTTGATGGCCAGATTCGGGGCTTTTTCTGGTTTGGATCACGTAGTAATGTAGTACAACACTGAAACAGTCCATTAAACCTGGTTTCGATCAATATTTTTGAGGATAGCTCATGCTAGATCTAGGTTAGGCCTGGGATTTGCCCCCATCGGACCCATACTTTCGCATTCTTCACATACTTGTTGAACGGATCCTGTGTTTTTCCCTGATTTGGATCACGTAGTAATGTGGTACCAGACTGAAACATTCAATTAAACCTAGTCTTGATAAATATTTTAGAGGATAACGCATGTTCTGTCTAGGTTAGGCCTGGGATTTGCCCTCATCAGACACATACTTTCGCATTTTCCACATACATGTTGGACAGATCCTGGGTTTTTTCTGTTTTGGATCACGTAGTAATGTGGTACCACACTGAAACAGTCGATTAAACCTGGTTTCGATCAATATTTTATAGGATAACGCATGTTCTGTCTAGGTTAGGCCTGGGATTTGCCCTCATCAGACACATCCTTTCGCATTCGTCACATACTTGTTGAACGGATCCTGGGTTTTTTGTGGTTTGGATCACGTGGTAATGCGGTACCACACTGAAACATTCAATTAAACCTGGTCTTGATAAATGTTTTAGAGGATAACGCATGTTCTGTCTAGGTTAGGCCTGGGATTTGCCCTCATCAGACACATACTTTCGCATTTTCCACATACATGTTGAACAGATCCTGGGCTTTTTCTGGATTGGATCACGTAGTAATGTGGTACCACACTGAAACAGTCAATTAAACCTGGTTTCCATCAATATTTTAGAGGACAACGCAAGTTAGGTCTGGGATAGGTCTGGGATTTGCCCTCATCAGGGTCATATTTTCGTGTTCTTCACATACTTGTTGAACGGATCCTGGGTTTTTTGTGGTTTGGATCACGTAGTAATGTGGTACCACACTGAAACATTCAATTAAACCTGGTCTTGATAAATATTTTGAGGATAACGCATGTTAGGTCTGGGATGGGTCTGGGATTTGCCCTCATCAGGCTCATACTTTCCCATATTTCTCATACTTGATAGCTAGACCCAGGGCTTTTTCAGGCTTGGATCCCGTAGTAATGTGGTACCACACTGAAACGGTCCATTAAACCTGGTTTCGATCAGTATTTTAGAGGATAACGCATGTTATGTCTAGGTTAGGCCTGGGATTTGCCCTCATCAGACACATACTTTCGCATCCTCCACATACTTGTTGAACAGATCCTGGGTATTTTTCTCGTCTAGATCACGTAGTGATGTGGTGCCACACTGAAACAGTCCATTAAACCTGGCTTCGATCAATATTTTAGAGGATAACGCATGTTATGTCTAGGTTAGGCCTGTGATTTGCCCTCATCAGACACATACTTTCGCATCCTCCACATACTTGTTGAACAGATCCTCGGTATTTTTCTCGTCTAGATCACGTAGTGATGTGGTGCCACACTGAAACAGTCCATTAAACCTGGCTTCGATCAATATTTTAGAGGATAACGCATGTTATGTCTAGGTTAGGCCTGTGATTTGCCCTCATCAGACACATACTTTCGCATTCTCCACATACTTGTTGAACAGATCCTGGGTTTTTTCAGGTTTGGATCACATAGTAATGTGGTACTACACTGAAACATTCAATTAAACCTGGTCTTGATAAATATTTTAGAGGATAACGCATGTTAGGTCTGGGTTAGGTCTAGGATTTGCCCACATCAGGCTCATACCTTCGCATATTTCTCATACTTGATGGCTAGACCCAGGGCTTTTTCTGAATTGGATCAGGTAGTAATGTGGTACCACACTGAAGCAGTCGATTAAACCTGGTTTCGATCAATATTTTTGAGGATAACGCATGTTAGGTCTAGGTTAGGCCCGGGATTTGCCCTCATCAGAGTCATATTTCCGCATTCTTCACATACTTGTTGAACGGATCCTGGGTTTTTTCAGGTTTGGATCACGTAGTAATGTGGTAGCACACTGAAACAGTCCATTAAACCTGGTGTCGATCAATATTTTAGAGCATAACGCATGTTAGGTCTGTGATAGGTCTGGGATTTGCCCTCATCAGGCTCATAGTTTCGCGTTTTTCACATACTTGTTGAACAGATCCTGGGTTTTTTCTGGTTTGGATCTCGTAGTTATGTGGTACCACACTGAAACAGTCCATTAAACATAGTTTCGATCAATATTTTAGAGAATAACTCATGTTAGGTCTAGGTTAGGTCTGGGATTTGCTCTCATCAGGCTTGTACATTCGCATATTTCTCATACTTGATGGCCAGATTCGGGGCTTTTTCTGGTTTGGATCACGTAGTAATGTAGTACAACACTGAAACAGTCCATTAAACCTGGTTTCGATCAATATTTTTGAGGATAGCTCATGCTAGGTCTAGGTGAGGCCTGGGATTTGCCCCCATCGGACCCATACTTTCGCATTCTTCACATACTTGTTGAACGGATCCTGTGTTTTTCCCTGATTTGGATCACGTAGTAATGTGGTACCACACTGAAACATTCAATTAAACCTAGTCTTGATAAATATTTTAGAGGATAACGCATGTTGGGTCTGGGATAGGTCTGGGATTTGCCCGCATCAGGCTCATAGTTTGGCATATTCCTCAAACTTGTTGGCCCGATTCTGTGCTTTCACTGGTTTGGATCACGTAGTAATGTTGTACCGCCCTGAAACAGTCAATTCAAACTGGTCTCGATATATATTTTAGATGATAACGCATGTTAGGTCTAGGTTAGGCCTGGGGTTTGCCCTCATCAGACTCATACTTTCGCATATTTCTCATACCTGTTGGCCAGATACTTTGCTTTTTCTGGATTGGATCACATCCTGATGTAGTACCACACTGAAACAGTCAATTAAACCTGGTCTTGATAAATATTTTAGAGGATAACGCATGTTAGGTCTGGGTTAGGTCTAGGATTTGCCCACATCAGGCTCATACCTTCTCATATTTCTCATACTTGATGGCTAGACCCAGGGCTTTTTCTGGATTGGATCAGGTAGTAATGTGGTACCACACTGAAGCAGTCGATTAAACCTGGTTTCGATCAATATTTTTGAAGATAACGCATGTTAGGTCTAGGTTAGGCCCGGGATTTGCCCCCATCAGGGTCATATTTCCGCATTCTTCACATACTTGTTGAACGGATCCTGGGTTTTTTCTGGTTCGGATCACGTAGTAATGTGGTATCACACTGAAACAGTCCATTAAACCTGGTTTCGATCAATATTTTAGAGAATAACGCATGTTAGGTCTCGGTTAGGTCTGGGATTTGCTCTCATCAGGCTCGTACTTTCGCATATTTCTCATAGTTGATGGCCAGATTCTGGGCTTTTTCTGGTTTGGATCACGTAGTAATGTGGTACCACACTGAAATAGTCGATTAAACCTGGTTTCGATTAATATTTTTGAGGGTAACGCATGTTAGGTCTAGGTTAGGCCTGGGATTTTCCCTCATCAGACACATACTTTCGCATTCTTCACATACTTGTTGAACGGAACCTGGGTTTTTTCTGGTTTTGATCACGTAGTAATGTGGTACCACACTGAAACAGTCGATTAAACCTGGTTTCGATCAAGATTTTAGAGAATAACGCATGTTAGGTCTTGGTTAGGTCTGGGATTTGCTCCCATCAGGGTCATACATTCGCGTTTTCACATTCTTGTCGAACAGATCCCTGGCTTATTCTTGTTTGGATCACGTACTGATGTGGTACCACACTGAAACAGTCCATTAAACCTGGTTTCGATCAATATTTTAGAGGATAACGCATGTTAGGTCTGTGATAGGTCTGGGATTTGCCCCCATCAGGCTCATAGTTTCGCGTTTTTCACATACTTGTTGAACAGATCCTGGGTTTTTTCTGGTTTGGATCTCGTAGTTATGTGGTACCACACTGAAACAGTCCATTAAACATGGTTTCGATCAATATTTTAGAGAATAACTCATGTTAGGTCTAGGTTAAGTCTGGGATTTGCTCTCATCAGGCTTGTACATTCGCATATTTCTCACACTTGATGGCCAGATTCGGGGCTTTTTCTGGTTTGGATCACGTAATAATGTAGTACAACACTGAAACAGTCCATTAAACCTGGTTTCGATCAATATTTTTGAGGGTAGCTCATGCTAGGTCTAGGTTAGGCCTGGGATTTGCCCCCATCGGACCCATACTTTCGCATTCTTCACATACTTGTTGTACAGATCCTGGGTTTTTTCAGGTTTGAGTCAGGCGGTAATGTGGTACCACACTGAAACAGTACATAAAACCTAGTCTCGGTCAATATTTTAGAGGATAACGCATGTTACGTTTGGGATAGGTCCAGGATTTGCCCGCATCAGGCTCATACTTTCGCATATTTCTCATACTTGTTGGCCAGATCCTGGGCTTTTTCTGGTTTGGATCACGTAGTTATGTGGTACCACTCTGAAACAGTCGACTAAACCTGGTCTCGACCAATATTTAAGAGGATAACGCATGTTAGGTCTGGGATAGGTCTGGGATCTGCCCTCATCAGACTCTTACCTTCGCATTCTTCCCATGCTTGTTGAACAGATCCTGGGTTTTTTCTGGTTTGGATCACGTAGTAATGTGGTACCACACTGAAACAGTCCATTAAACCTGGTTTCGATCAATATTTTAGAGAATAACGCATGTTAGGTCTTGGTTAGGTCTGGGATTTGCTCTCATCAGGCTCATAGTTTCGCGTTTTTCACATACTTGTTGAACAGATCCTGGGTTTTTTCTGGTTTGGATCTCGTAGTAATGTGGTACCACACTGAAACAGTCCATTAAACATGGTTTCGATCAATATTTTAGAGAATAACTCATGTTAGGTCTAGGTTAGGTCTGGGATTTGCTCTCATCAGGCTTGTACATTCGCATATTTCTCATACTTGATGGCCAGATTCGGGGCTTTTTCTGGATTGGATCACGTAGTAATGTAAAACAACACTGTAACAGTCCATTAAACCTGTTTTCAACCAATATCTTAGAGGATAACGCATGTTAGGCCTAGGCTAGGCCTGGGATTGGCCCTAATCAGGGTCACAGTTTCGCAGTTTTATCATACATGTTGACCTGATCGAGGGTTTTTCCTACTTTGGATAACGTAGTAAAGTGGTACCACACAGAAACAGTCAACTAAACCTGGATCCGATCAATAATTTAGAGGATAACGCATGTTAGGTCTCGGTTAGGTCTAGGATTTGCCCTCATCTGGGTCATACTTTCGCATATTTCTCAAACTTGTTTGCCAGATTCTGGGCATTCACTGGTCTGTATCACGTAGTAACGTGGTACCACACTGGAACAGTCCATTAAACCTGGTTTCGATCAATACTTTTGAGGATAGCGCATGTTAGGTCTGGATAAGGTCTGGGATTTGCCCTCATCAGACTCATACTTTCGCATATTTCTCATTCTTGTTGGCTAGATCCTGGGCTTTTTCTGGATTGGATCACGTAGTAATGTGGTACCACACTGAAACAGTCAATTAATCCTGGCTACGATCAATATTTTAGAGGATAACGAACTTTAGGACTAGGTTAGGCCAGGAATTTTCCCTCAACAGACTCATACTTTCGCATTCTTCACATACTTGTTGAACAGATCCTGGGTTATTTCTGGTTAGGATCATGTAGTAATGTGGTACCACACTGAAACAGTCGATTAAACCTGGTTTCGATCAATATCTTAGATGATAACGCTAGCTAGGTCTGGTAAAGGTCTGGGATTTGCCCCCCTCAGGGTCATATTTCCGCGTTCTTCACATACTTGTTGAACAGATCCTGGGTATTTTTCTGGTTTGGTTCACGTAGTAATGTGGCACCACACAGAAATAGTCGATTAAACCTGGTTTCGATCAATATTTTAGAGGATAACTCATGTTATGTCTAGGATAGGTCTGGGATTTGCCCTCATCACGCTCACAGTTTCGCGTTTTTCACATACTTGTTGAACAGATCCTGGGTTTTTTCTGGTTTCGAACATGTAGTAATGTGGTACCACACTGGAACAGTCCATTAAACATGGTTTCGATCAGTATTTTACAGAATAACGCATGTTAGGTCTTGGTTAGGTCTGGGATTTGCTCTCAGCAGGCTCGTACTTTCGCATATTTCTCATAGTTGATGGCCAGATTCTGTGCTTATTCTGGTTTGGATCACGTAGTAATGTGGTACCACACTGAAACAGTCGATTAAACCTGGTTTCTAACAATATTTTTGAGGGTAACGCATGTTAGGTCTAGGTTAGGCCTGGGATTTTCCCTCATCCGACACATACTTTCGCATTCTTCACATACTTGTTGAACGGATCCTGGGTTTTTTCTGGTTTGGATCACGTAGTAATGTGGTAGCACACTGAAACAGTTCACTAAACCTGGTTTCGATCAATATTTTAGAGGATAACGCATGTTATGTCTAGGTTAGGCCTGGGATTTGCCCTCATCAGACACATACTTTCGCATTCTCCTCATACTTGTTGAACAGATCCTGGGTTTTTTCAGGTTTGGACACATAGTAATGTGGTACCACACTGAAACAATCAATTAAACCTGGTCTTGATAAATATTTTACAGGATAACACATGTTAGGTCTGGGTTAGGTCTAGGATTTGCCCTCATCAGGCTCATACTTTCGCAAATATCTCATACTTGATGGCTAGATCCAGGGCTTTTTCTGGATTGGATCACGTAGTAATGTGGTAGCACACTGAAACAGTCCATTAAACCTGGTTTCGATCAATATCTAAGATGATAACGCTAGTTATGTCTGGGATAGGTCTGGGATTTGCCCTCGTCAGACTCATACTTTCGCATTCTTCACATACTTGTTGAACGTATCCTGGGTTTTTTCTGGTTTGGATCACGTAGTAATGTGGTACCACACTGAAACAGTCGATTAAACCTGGTTTCGATCAATATTTCAGAGAATAACGCATGTTAGGTCTTGGTTAGGTCTGGGATTTGCTCTCATCAGGCTCGTACTTTCGCAAATATCTCATACCTGATGGCCTGATTCTGTGCTTTTTCTGGTTTGGATCCCGTAGTAATGTGGTACCACACTGAAACAGTCCATTAAACCTGGTTTCGATCAATATATTAGAGGATAACGCATGTTAGGTCTAAGTTAGGCCTGGGATTTTCCCTCATCAGACATATACTTTCGCATTCTTCACATACTAGTTGAACGTATCCTGGGCTTTTTCTGGTTTGGATCACGTAG